>NC_072788.1:663176-700445 GCF_022539595.1 Amphiprion ocellaris
ATATGTATTGTAGATGTCTTTATAATACAACATAAATGATCACTGTGATTGATTTGTGTTATTAATCACATTACAGACTATTAAATAAGGAAACTACTCAAAGCCATCCTGACACAAGCTGTGCTCTCTTTCACCTGTGACAGCAAACATAAAGGATCAGTTCAGGTTAATGCTGATTCTAATCTATCAGAAAATGCTTGCATCCACCCTTAATCTGATTTTTGAAATGGGATCATTCATCTCCAATAAACACATTTTTTATATTAAAGTATTGTTCCCGAACTGGTGGGTAAACTAAGACAAAAAACGGTTCTTTAATTGGAGTAAATTATGTATATATTGTTGTATTATGACATCAGCTGTGACAGTGAAGTTCTTTAATGTTGTTTGTCACTCTCTATTAGTTTTATTACTGGTGATAGAATCAGGCCTAGATAGAGTCTATTTCTCTATAAATGTACTCTACCGCTGATTAAATGGTGCTTTCTGCATCCACTAGGCCACGCTGACCCTGCAGGTTTCCTACATCCCTCCTCCAGGATCAGCTCCCATCTTCCAGCCTCCTCCTCAGCCTGAAGCTCTTCCCCACAACAACCCCAGTGTGGAGCTGGACACCGTCACAAGTAATGTCATCTGTTTTATCGTTAATCAATAGACTGGTCTCCGTTTATTCACTCACATGTACAGCTGGAGACCTTCAATATTCTCAGAAACTGAGCCAGAACATGCAACCATTTGAAATTTAACCAGAACCAAATTAACAACGTCATAAACTGTTCATGTGAGAAGTCAATGGTGAATTCAGACATTTTCAGAAAGTTAGGGTTAGGGTAAAGATCCAATGGTGCAGGGACACTGTAGGGAACAAACCAGAAAATGTAAGTAATATCCTGGATTTTTTTTGTTTTTTTTAACAATACAGCCTATGGCTAAAAAATTACACTGTTTTTCTATATTTAGATCATCACAAATATTATTAATTTGGGATATCTGCTGTTATTTTCAGAGTTTTTACCATTTTTATACATTACAGTCTTACACTATTTTCAAAAAATATATATAGTTTTGACTTATTTTGTTGTTAAATTTTTTGTTATATTTGCTGCCAGATTTTTGACAGATTTTTTTTCTTACATTGCGTGTTATCATGTTTAGTTTTGGGGATATGGTGCAAAATCCATTTTAGTTCAAGTAAAACAACTATTAGTGAAAATATTCAGAGCCTCAAACTGTCCCAGTGTACCAAAGTTTTGATTTTCTGAAAATAGGAACATCTGGGGTCCGTTTCACGAAGCAGGTTTAGTGAAAACTCTGAGTTTGTTAACCCTGAAATGAGGGAAACTGAGTTTTCCGTTTCACAAAGGGAGGTAACTCAAACCCGAGACAGAGGAGTAACTCTAGCCTGTTTCACAAAGAGGGGTAACTTAAACTCTCAGTCAGTTACCATAGTAACAGACTCTATGACTCTAACCTGGTCGGGACCAGGTTTTTCTCAGTAAACCTCGAGTTTCTCTCAGTCTCCGCCCTCTTTCAGTCACATGCTATTTGATTTCCTCATTCATTCAGTCATCTGGCGAGTTTTGGTGAAGTCTAGTTCTGCCGTCTTTAAATGTCATGTCCTTTTATTAATGATCCAGTAGATGAAGGAGCAGCATTACTGCGCAGAGAATTAAATATTCATCAGGAGATTATCAGACCGCGCATAGATGTTCTCGCATTTCTCGACAAGTATCTTTTAGAGCAGTACAGTTTCACATCACAGTCCATAATGTACATCCACAACCTAATCCGTCCTTACATTTACATCATTACCAATCGCAGTCATGCTCTCACATCCCAGCAGATATTGTGTGTTGTGCTGCGGTTCTTTGCAAATGGAAGTTTTTTATATAATGTAGGAGATGCAGAACACTTCAGTAAGACAACTGTATGCAGGACAGTCAGAAAAGTGTGTCTGGATCTGAAATGACTTTTACCATCTTTGTCGTTTTCCCTGGACATAAACCTGTCAGAGCCATCAAGGAGGAGTTCCACAGGATTGCAGGTGAATGATGTAGAGATCTGTTAAATTAATTTTAAATCATATTCTGTTAATGACATTGTGCTGCAACCTCAGACTGGGATTAGTAATTTTAATTTCTTTTAGGATTTCCCAGTGAGTGTTTTTATATTTCATCTTAAGCTGCTGCCACATGCCCTTCTCCCCTGCAGGATTGCACCTAAATGAAATAACTTAATAGGCTACTATTCAAACAGTTTTCCTGTAATATTATTGTGATTTAAACTTACACATTGACCCAGGCAGCAATGTTCTCCCACACCGTCTCCCTCTCTTTTGCAGCTGCAGGTGCTGCACTTCTTTCTAAAAACGTGTTAAAACTCGCCATATGAGCACATTAAGATTTCCAATTCAAGTGGGGTGAAAAACGCAGCCCTCTGCTTCCCCATTGCCATGGTGACTCGTCGAATCGGCGCTCCGTTGATACTGGCTTTTCAGAGTTGTGGTGCACGCGCTGAACTCCGGGTGAAACTACTCCGAGTTGATTAAACCAACTCAAGTCAGTTGTTCTGAAGCCGGAAACTCAGAGTTTTCTATCTCAGAGTAGATCAACTCAGAGTTCAGGGTTAAACTCAGAGTTTGTTGAACCTGCTTCGTGAAACGCACCCCTGGTGTGTTAGCTCCTTCTGTGTTTTACCTCCTGGATCTACTTTCTGCTAACCTTCTGTCCATGCAGTGATTTCTCTGGACACTCTGGGTGAGGAGGACACCGAGAGTATGATGATGCTGGAGGCCACAGAGGACCAGGGGGCCGACGACGGACGCTCCATGGTGATCGTCGGCCCTCAGGGGCCCCCAGGCCAGGAGTCCCCCACCGCACAGACGCCCAAACGCTCGCCTCCATCCTACAACACCCACGGAGGGCTGAGGAAGAGGAAGAGGGGAGCGAGCAGTCAGCAGAAACAGTTACCCAACAAACCCCAGGACATACAGGTTAGATATACTGAAAAACACCAGCTCTCTTCAGGTTTACAGATTTACAGTTTGGCTCAGACTTTAAATGCTGTGGTGTTTGCCATTAAGTCACACTTAATATTTGTCTCTTTACAAAAAACAATTGTTGCGACCCTAATTATTTAGCTTTGGTCTTTTGGTGATTACATTTTTGTCAAATTTCTGGTATTTTACACTTTTTTGTCTCATTTTCCCATTTTTAAATGTGTTATCCTCTCAACAAATAACTAAATAAAGCTGAAAATGTCAAAAAGTGCTGCCAGACATTTAATCTGAGAATAGAAACATGAGGTAGAATTCAGAACATCTATTTAATATTTCTAAAACCCTCTTCTGTGTTGGATAGAATCTTCTGCCCGGTGCTGAATGTGATGTGTTTACTCACAGCACCGCCTGGTGGTGGTTTTAATGAATCCAAAACAATACAACGAACCGAAGCACGAATTCATAAATTTGGCTGAACTAATTTAAAAATTGTCTTTCTGCGTGTTCAGATTCGTGTGCGGGTCATCGAAGGACGACAGTTGCCAGGTATCAACATCAAACCTGTCGTCAAGGTAACGGTCGCCGGGCAGACTAAGAGGACCCGCATCAGGAAGGGCAACAACCCAGTCTTTGACGAGGTATTTACCACTGTTTCTCTCTACATAACGAGCTGCAGTTCCCTGATTAAAACTGTAAATGATTCTCTGCTGTTTCCCTCAACAGACGTTCTTCATGAACTTCTTTGAGACGCCCTCAGAGCTGTTTGATGAACCTATTTTCATTACTGTGAGTGGAAATTTATGCATATATTCATTCAAATCAGACACACAGGAAGCTAAGAAATATTAATTACTCTCTTTCTTTGTATAGAACTGGCGATGAAAATTTTAGGTTCATTTGAATCAAACGTTCAATCTTCCTGTCTGTCTTCCTCTCAGGTGTGTGACTCTCGTTCACTGAGAACCGACGCTGTGATCGGTGAATTCAAGGTGAGTTGTTTTGTTATGTTGGACCCAAAATTAAGTTCTGTAAAATACTTATGCACATATTATAACAACATATAGACAAAAAATATCTCAAAAACTGGAACCTTGTCTGGTCAAACTTTCCTCACATCAGGTTCTACTGATGTTAGAGCCTCAACAGTTGGTGAAATGTGGACCCAAGACTGGATTTTAGTAGAAATATGGATCCATCCATAGATATACACTTAGAGGAACTTTCTGGGGACACAATACCAAGTTGGATTAAAAATTTTGCACTTTCTCCATTTTCAGTGGCCAATAATTATTGATTATTGCTAATTTGGACAATTTAGACTGATTTTAGACACATTTTGAGTCATTTTGTGCCAATTTTGAGCAATTTTGAACTATTTTAAGTCATTCTGTGACAAATTTTGGACATTTTTCAATCATTTTAACACTTTTGGTTTCATTTTGAGCATTTTTGAATCATTTCCGCAGAATGTTAAGGCATTTTCAACACGTTTCAAGTCATTAAGGACAATTACGAGATATTTTGTCTGGTCTAACTTTGCTCACATCAGATTCTACTGATGTTAGAGCCTCAACAGTTGGTGAAATGTCGACCAAAGACTGGACTTTTAGTAGGAAATATGGATCCATCCATATGTTATAGCTGTCTGGGGACGCAATACTACTCTTGTTTCAACAATTTGCACATCTTTTCCATTTTGAAGGACCAATAATTTAAAAAAAAAAATCCTCTGCTGGATCCATTAAATCATTCTGATCTGCTTAAACTATTCTGTCTGTGTCTTCACCACATTTAATGGCTGTAGGAGTTTTATTTCTGGAGACACTGAACCCTGAAAATGGCTTCACAGGTTTTATTTTAAGGATAAAAACACAAAAATAACCAGGTCTAGTTTTGGTTCCATTTAACAAATTGAAATTGAAACAGATTGATGTTATGATAATTTTCACATTCAGTCTGGACAAATGTGTTATAAAAAATGAAACAAATCTAAAATTCTTCCATTGTTTCCCCCAGCTGGACGTTGGAACCGTCTACAGTGAGCACAGTGAGTATCTGTTGGTGTGATTAGTGTCCCTACAGATCAGGTCAAAGTGAATTAATTTATGATGACAGTGAGTCTGATCGATTTTGTTTATCTCCTGATTATGTTGAAGCTCTCGGTTTGTGGCTTTAAATCTCCGTTTGAATCTTCAGGACACTGCTTCTTGAGGAAGTGGCTGCTGCTGTGCGACCCTGACGACCTCTCAGCAGGTGTTAAAGGTTACCTGAAGGTCAGCCTGTTCGTGTTGGCAGCTGGAGACGAGCCGCCGGTGAGTTCAGATTCCTGTGTGGGACTGTTTTCTCACTTCAGTTTCATTTCAAACATCCACACCAGTACAACACATGCTAACGTTAGTGTTAGCTTGTTGTCTTTTGCTGGTATTAGCAGCTAAGTTCTTACTTTAGACAAAAATAAGATAAATTCAAGGAGAGTTTCTCTTCTTAACTTAAATAATTAACAGTTTGTTTGCTAACTTGCCAAACAAATTATCCGACTCCTCGGTACATCTAATTTATGTTATAAGCAAATATTTACAGTTAAATCTGAATTGTATGATGAATTCAGTTATGAAACCGGTGACAATAATGGAGCATTAAAATAACCAGATGTGGTTCATTCAATCTGAAATCAACACATTTTTAGAATAATTTGACTTCCCTAAAATATTGTAGCATAAAATATGGATATTTATTACGATATCTGTAAAGTTTTAGCTTGATCCATCAAATGTTTTCCAGTTAGAAACTACAGTTAAAGAATGCCTCAAGTTCCTGAGTTCATGTCAGCACCCAGTAAGAGAAGTTAATCTCCTGTAGAGAGACTGAAACCTTTAGAAATTTATCTCATATCTCAGTCAGGCCTTTTAATAAATGTGATTCTCTTCACCGTATCCGTTTCCAGGCGGACAAACGTGAGTGTGTGGAGGATAAAGAGGATATAGAAGGAAACCTGCTGAGGCCGGCCGGTCTGTCTCTGAGAGGAGCAACGTTCACCCTGAGGATCTTCAGAGCTGAAGACCTGCCGCAGAGTGAGTCTCCACTGTGTTAAGTTAAATAAAATCAACCTAATCTGAATATAAGTTCCTCCTGACCTCCTCAGAATCAGCTGGTTCTTTGTCTACAGTAACTTCATTTAATGAAGCAAACTTCTACCTTCAGACTGGGAATTTTTCCAGAGTTCCAGGTCCATTTTTAATGGACTTTTTCCATCATTTCTGAGCCTCAGAACTTCATCAGTCCAGCAGATAGAACCATGACATTTAGGAGGAGAAACACATCTGAGTTCTGGTAAAAACTGACACCAGATCAGTTTTACATACATCCAGGTGTCACAGTCTAAAGAATAAATCTGGCATTTTGAGGTCATTTGGAGATTTTTTTTCATCATTTTCAAATTGATTTTTGACAGTTTTGAGTCATTTTGAACAATTTTGACATCTTTAACACAATTTTGACCCATTTTAGACCAATTTTAACTATTTTTGGACAATTTTTGAGTCACTTTAGATAAGTTTTTGTCTTTTTAGACAAGAATTGGGTCATTTTGGACAAATCCGGTTCAGGGAAAACTTAAAATAATTTTCCAATATGTACATTTTCTTGAAGACTCCTCTTCATTTGAGTTATTTTGAAGACCTTTTTGGTCATTCTGGACCCATTTTTAATCATTTTGGAGATGTTTTTTTGTGATTTTAGACAAGAACTGAATCATTTTGGACAAATTTGGAGTAACTCTTTGAGAGGTTTTGTCACGTTAGACACATTTTGGACAAATTTGGACAAAAGTTTAGTCATCTTGGACAGGTTTTGGGCCATTTTGGACAAATCTTGAGTCACTTTGGAGAAGTTTTAGTCTTTGTAGACAATGCATTCTGGTTAAACTTTCCAGGCTCATATCAGCATGTGTGATAGGTGGTTGGTCAGAACAAGTTCTAGACAATGAAAGGAGCATTTTTACACACAGAAGATACCAGGATCATCTAATAGAATAAGTTTTTAGGCTCAGAAATGATGGAAAAAGTCCTTTAAAAAGTGATAAATCTGGACCCACGTCTATGGACTTCAAGGACCTGGAACTCTGGAAATATTCCCAGTCTGAAGGTAGAACTTTGCGCCATTAAATGAAGTTACTGTAGATAAATAAGCAGCTGATTCTGAGGTGGCATGTCATAGACTTATCCCAATATCCTTTACAAACAGCGACTGAAAGATTTCTCCTTCCTGTCTGTCTTCAGTGGACGACGCCTTCATGGACGGGATGCGGCAGATTCTCGGGTTCGACAGCAACAGGAAGAACTTAGTGGATCCGATGGTGGAGATACACTTCGCTGGAAAAACGGTGACTCAGACTTAAAGTTGATTTACATCAGATTTATGTCAAACATCAGGAATCAGCTGTGTGAAGGTTTGCTACTGATTTTCAGGTCTGCACTAAGATCATGGAGAAGAATGCAAATCCTCAGTGGAACCAGAGCCTGGCCATGCCCATCAGAGTGAGACAAACAAACTAACAAACACCAAGAATGTCCACTCATCTTTATCTTTGTACTGTACTGTATGTTTGTTTTTCCTTCACAGTTTCCCTCCATGTGTGAGAAGATGAGGATCAGAATTCTGGACTGGTGAATCCCAACTGACATTCATTTTGTTTTTCAGAAAAACTTTGAACTTTCGCTGCAGTTACAAAGAGATGTTCTTTTCTGTGATTCAAGGACTTCTGTAAATGTACAAAAGTGGAAAGCATAAAAATTTGCAACACACTACAGTATTTGATGGTGTAGTTTCATCTCGTAGTAGCGTCTGTGCAGCACGTCTCCCTTGTAGTTCAATGAGGAGTTTGAAAACTTTAGGATTTTATTTCGTGTCTCCATTCATGTTTAACCCTGATGTCGTCCTGCGGGTCAAAATTGACCCGTTTTAAAGTCTGAAAATGTGGGAAAAATATATATGTTCACAGTGAAACTTGTGAAACTTCTAATGTCCACAATTTCAACATTTTTGGGAAATCTTTGAACATTTTTTGGTGGAAAAAAAGAAATGTTAAAAATGTTTCTTAAGAACATTCACAAAAAAATCAACCAAAATCCAATGAATCAAATTTCACTGGATTTTGGAAGATTTTTTGTGAATGTTCTTAACCCTCCTGTTGTCCTCATTTACAGGCACCAAAAAATATTGTTTCCTTGTCTGAAGAAAAATCTAAAAATTCAGCCAAAAAATTCCCCAAATCTCTGAAAATTTGCAAAACCTTCAGGAAGACCCCCCCCCAAAAAAAATTTGGCAAGAAAATTCTTGTAAATATTTTCAAAAAAAAAAAATCTTCCAAAAAAAATAAAAAATTCCTAAAAATATCTAAAGTGGTTCCATATACATCGGTAAAACTTCTAATATTTTGTTTAAGAATATTCACATAAAAATCAACCAAAATTCAGTGGATTTAGGTTGATTTTTTGTGAATGTTCTTAAGAAACATTTTTAACATTTCTTTTTTT
Source organism: Amphiprion ocellaris (assembly GCF_022539595.1). Lineage (NCBI taxonomy): Eukaryota > Metazoa > Chordata > Actinopteri > Pomacentridae > Amphiprion > Amphiprion ocellaris. Next base: position 671,709 of record NC_072788.1, read on the forward strand.
CCAAAAATGTTGAAAATGTGGACATCAGAAGTTTCACTATGAAAATACCTCTTTTCCCCACATTTTCAAACTTTAAAACGGGTCAGTTTGACCCGCAGGACAACAGGAAGGTTAATGTTTTATTTGGTGTCTCCATTCATGTCTAAGAGCTTTGGGTTCTTCTGCTTTTTCATTGCAGGGACAGAGCCAGTCACAACGACGTCATCGGCACCACACACCTCTGTATGTCGAAGATCTCGGCTCCTGGAGGGGAGATCGATGGTGAGAAACTAGTCCGGACCAGTTCAGTTTAGACTGGACTTTACTATTTAACTTGTCTGGTTTGCTTTGTGACATTTACTCACATTTATAGCATTAGTTTTCCTTTGATTTCCCCCAAATGTTGCCCTTCACACTGCTGGAAAACAAACTGAGTCTACTGGGACACTTTTATCAGTGAACTAGTTATTGTATTCTGCAAATGCACAGCCAGCATCACAAAGATTATTCAACAGACTAAAACCTTTTGCAGAATATGTCTATATAGGCTTTCTTCAGCTTAGCTTATCAGGTCACATGGTGGTGAAATGACCTGGGTAAGGATCTCAGGACTGCATTATAGGTACCTGATGAGTGGTGGCTTACATCACATGAACATTCTGGAAAATATCTTGACTGAAATTCGAGAGTCTCTCATTTTCAGAACTGGGAAAGTTGTTGAAATGTCTACCAAAGATTTCTTTTGAGTAGGAAATATGCATACATTCATATATTATAACCTTCTGGGGACGCAATACTACCCTTCTTTGGACAATTTCCACTTCTTTTCCATTTTGAAGGACCAATAATTTAAAAAAAAGTCCTCTATTGGATCCATTTAATCTGCTGGAAATTATTCTGTGTCCTCACCGCATGTCGTGGCTGTAGAAGTTTAATTCCTGGAGATACTGAACCATGAAAATGGCTTTACTGTTTTGATTTTTGTTCAAGACAGAATATGACAAAAATGAGACACAAAATGACAACAAAAACGAGACACAAAATGACAAAAATGAGACACAAAATGACAAAATGTGAGATGACTGAACAACATATTCCCTTAAATATGTCTGAAAGGACCTTAGAGAAAATGGAGGCCAGAAATGTTTTTTTCAGAACCCAGTTAATAGAAGTTTTTGTCCATTTTTCTCTTAGACCTTAGAGATAATTAGAAGTATCTGTGTTTTCTGAATGTAAATCAGCTTGGATGTTTTTCCACTGACTTGCATGAAGACTAACTTGGTGACGTTTGTGCGTTTAACATCGATGCTGCTCAAGTTTTTGCTCTTTGGAGTGGAGACAACTTGCATGAATCTTGCTCACAGTTTGTGTCACTTCTCTTTTGTTTTTGCCTGGAAAACATTTATAATAATGAATTAGCAGCAGCTTAACTCCACCAGACCCAGAAAGAGCAGGAAAAAAATCATATTTGCTTTTGAAATTTGTTTTAATTCTCCCAAAAAGCAACTGTGGTGCTAGAAAATGATGTGTTTTATATGGTGAGATTATGACTGAAATAACTTGCAAACCGATGTTTTAGTGAAATAGTAAAAAATATTACGTTCTGTATCTTTTCCTAAACCCTTTTCCTTTACCTCCAAGGAAAAAACGTCGGGTTTCTAAGAGTATTCATTTGTAATTATATCATGGTGGATGTTGTTGATGTAGTTCTGCTCTGGATGTTCATTTTGAATGAACTGCCAGACAGTATTATCTCATTTCCCTTCAGAAGAAAACACTGAAACATAGTTCCTTAGCGTTTAACCCTCGTGTCGTCCTGATGGTCAAATTGACCCGTTTCAAAGTTTGAAAATGTGGAAAAAAAAAAATTCACAGTGAAACTTCTGATGTCCACATTTTCAACATTTTTGGGAAATCTTTGAACATTTTTTAGTAGAAAAAAAGAAATGTTAAAAATGTTTCTATAAGAACATTCAGAAAAAAATTACCAAAATCCAGTGAATTTTGCTGCATTTTGGTTGATTTTTATGTGAATGTTCTTAAAGAAAATATTAGAAGTTCTACTGATATATATGTAATCACTTTAGATATTTTTAAGATTTTTTTTGGAAGATTTTTACTAATTTTTAAAAAAAATAATTTTATATATATATTTTTTTTAATTTTTCTTATTTTTTAAAATTATTGAAATTTTCCTTATGAAGGTTTTGCAAATTTTCAGAAATTTGATGAATTTTTTTGCTGAATTTTTGGATTTTTTTCAGACAAGGCAACAATATTTTTTGGTGCCATAAATGAGGACAGACAGTAGAGTGAAGTCCTTAAAGGAGCTTTTATTACAGTTGGTTTAGTCTAGATGTCTGTCCCTTAATTGTAAAACCAGCTTGTAATGTTGTTGACATCCTCAGACGTGTGAACTGACCAAACATCAAAACAAACGGCACTTAAAGGGGCTTGTACAGGACTTGAACCCAGGACCTCTCGCGTCCTAAGTGAGAATCATATCCCTGGACCAACGAGGCACATGCATGGCAAAGATTGATTTTTTTTATTTTTTTTTTTACTGCTTTTACTGAGGTTAAACTTAATCTCGGACATCATCAGAAATGCAAATGGATCAAACTGTACTTAAAGGAGCTCATGAGGGACTTGAACCCGGGACCTCTTGCACCCTAAACGAGAATCATACCCCTAGACCAACAAGTCACATACCAAGCACTGATCTTGGTGATTTTTTTGCAGATTCTGGTTTGTAAAATCATTATTATACTCTTGGATTTTAAGGGGCTCGCTGGTCTAGGGGTATGATATTTTGATATTTAGGAGTTAAAATCAAGATGTTGTGATTCTCATGCTAGCAGCCATTGCTAACGTTAGCGATAAAAGTGTACTTGAACTGGACCAACAAGCCACATACATGATGAAGACCATGGTGGTCTTTGTTTTGTCGATACTGGTTTTACTGAGGTTAAACGCAATCTGGGAGGTCATCAGACATGTGAACAAACCAACGAGTACTTGAAGGGGCTCGTGTGGGATTTGAATCCAGGCTCTCTCGCACACTAAGCGAGAATCAGACCCCTAGACCAAGGAGACGCATACATGGTATAGATCATGGTGGATTATTTTTTTGCAGATGCTGGTTTTTACTGAGGTGAAATGCAATCTAATCTAAACCTATTTAGTACATGGTAGCTTGTGTGGCTCGTTGGTTGTTGAGTCTCCTGTTGGGTGTGAGAGGTCCAGGGTTCAAATCCCCAATGAGCCCCTTACCTTCTTAAACCTGACTAGTTTCTAAATCTGAGGGAGGTAACAGTACTGGAAGCTGGTTTAATTGTGTTGTAGATGTCTTTATAACACAACACAAATGATGGTTGTGTAGAATGTCCTGCCACAAACTGTGCTCTCTCTTTTACCTGTAACAGTAGATATAAAACAAACGATCAGACTTGGGTTAAACTGATACCGATAAGTTAGAAAATTTAAGTAAAAGTATTGATCCGCCCTAAATCTGATCTTTGAAACTGGATCATTCATTCATAATAAACATATTTTCCATCAGTCTTTCCCTCCTTCCACTGTCTTCTCTGTTTCCACTAACTGTGAATGATTCATTTAGTTGTGTTGTAAAGAAATCCAGCAGATCTCCCATCAAAATTAGATCATCGGAATACCTTGTAGAGGCTGCTGTTGGAACCACTGGTCTCATTTATCAAACAGATATTTATCAGTGTGGTTAAAACGGTTGGAATTTGCTTCACCGCCTTGTTTCCAGTCCTTAAGACTTAAAACAAGTGAATGTTGGGTGTGCTGTGTTTGAGCTGCTTCTGTTTGGGTTTGAGTGGCGTTCAAAGACATCTGTTTCCTTTCTGTCTGTGATTCTGAACCATCCTTCCTCTCTACGCATTCAGATGACTTGACTCCACGGACCGTCCACCCTGGCAGTACGTCCACCGTCCTCCCTACTCCACTTTGTGCTGTTAATTCACACCATTTTTCTGATTTCTGTTCTCACTTTCAATCAAACCTGTTTCAATCGCGGATAAATTATGCAGAAATCTAGACAATATCTGATCCTGTATCATTAATTTAATCATTTTATCCTATTTGATTGCCTTGATTTTAATCACAGGTCTGCATTTTAACCTGTTATTGATTACAGTTTTTCTGTCATTGCAGTTGATGACAGTCTGGGTTTCCTTCCAACGTTTGGTCCATGTTTCGTCAACCTGTACGGCAGCCCCAGAGAGTTCACCGCCTTCAATGACCCACATGAGGCTCTAAACCTGGGAAAAGTAACTCTTCCTGTTCTCTTTTTAAAACAAAACACTGTTGCTGAGATTTCAATGCACTTTGTGGAGTGTTTGGCCTCTAATGAAGCTTTCATGGAAAGCATCCTGGATTTGTCACCCAAATCCTTGTACCGTTTATCCAGTCAGCCGATCATGTGACAGTAGTATAGCAAAAAATCCTGCAGATTTAGTTCAGAAGATTCAGTTAGTGTTCACATCAAACATGAAAATGTGATCTCAGTGACTTTAAAGTGAATTTATTGTGTCAGGAAGACTGGTTTGAGTGTTTCTGAAATTACTGATCTCCTAGATTTTCATCACCACAGCCTCTGGAATGTAAAAAAAAAAAAAGTTAAAAAGATCCTGATACCTGAGCGGTTGGAGCTTTATTATGATTAAAAGTTCAGACACTGTGTCCATAAATTCAAAAACTGTACAGCCTTACTACAATGTTTGGTATAGTCTTTGGAAGTTCTGTTATCTAAACATGTCAAGCTCCATGTATGACGAGCTAAATCTTCTACACTGTGGCAAAATAGCTACACTTCAACCTGAATTTAATTTTGGGGAAGAAGAAAACCTCGTACGGAACCAAATCTGACGAGTAGAGCAAGTGGAGAGTGACAATTGTTTTATTGTGTTTTGTTGCTTCACCATCCACCAGAGTTGAATCCAGTAAGACACCTTTCGGACGAGGAAAAGATCAGCTGACAAATCTGCAGAAATCATGTGATGAATCTGGTCAAACATGGAGCAGAATCTTAAAGGAGGATTTCAGAACATCTTGTTGTATAAATAACACCATAAACAAAGGCCAGAGATGTCCTGATTTAGTTTCTTTTCCCCCGATCTAATCTGAATCATTTAATATCTAGTACCTTCCAATACCGAGTCCCAGTCCCACAGAGGGTCAGGAACCTTGTTGTAAAGCTCCGATAGAACACTGTCTGAAACGTAGTGTTGGAGGGTAGGATGTACTGTGGCTAGACAAGCTCCAAAAGACGGGAAAACTCTGAATTCCCTTCATGCATGTCAGAAAATGTATCATAGATCAGCTGTAGTTCCTGGTTGTTTAATACTGTAGAGACCACAGGAGACAGGAACTTCATGTTGGTAAAAGAGAGCATTGTGGGAGTTTAGCTAGCAACGGGCACCATGACAAAGACTTCTGTGGTAGTTAATGACCTCCAAACAGAGTTTATGTCTTTAACAAAAACTGAGATTGATTTGGATTGTCTTTTATATCACATTTTATTTGCCACTTCTTAAGTTTATTTGTTGACTGTGGTTGCTAGGTTTAGCCACTGAGGGTAATCGTAAAATCTCTCAATGTCTTGTGCATCATTTTTAACGAATTTCCCCAGAATTATATTCAACAGAAACAGTGTCTTTGAAACTTTGGGATGTCGGTTAGATTTTGAAATGTGACTTTGAATAGTGTTTAGATATGCTGCAACTTTTTTAAAGATCTGTCAGGAAAATTCTTCAGTGGAGTTCTGACTTCTCCAAATTAACACTTGACTTGAGTTGTCTCTCAAGCCAAAGCAAAGTTTTACTTGCAGCAAGGAGTCAACATGAACAGAACACAGTCTGACAAAGGCCAGAAACAGCGTAGCTTTTTTACAGGCACATTAGCATTAGTCACACATCTTGATATGCGTTATCTATCTTATCTAGTATTACAATGAATAAGAGCATTTAATCACAAAACACAATAATGTTCATAACAACCAGTGCCCTCCTCTTTCCGTCCTTCAGGGGGAGGGCGTAGCCTACAGAGGTCGAGTTTTACTGGAACTAACCACCAAACTGGTGGACAAACCGGAGCAGAGGACTGAAGACGTCCCGTCAGACGATCTGCTGGTGGTGGAGGTGAGAATCTGAACGTCTGTAGAAGGTTGGAAATCTAACATCCCTCATTTCCAACCTTTCTCTCCGTCCAACAGAAGTTCCTCCGGAAGAGGAAGTTCTCTCTCTTCGTGGCGTTTTACTCGGCCACGCTCCTCCAGGACGTCGACGACGCCATCCAGTTTGAGGTCAGCATCGGTAACTACGGCAACAAGTTCGACTACACCTGCCTGCCTCTGGCCTCCACCACTCAGTTCAGCCGGGCCGTGTTTGACGGTAGGTCAGCTTTAACGGAGGCCTTAGTGGCGTTTAGAAATATTTAAATTTGTACCTAATATGTGCTGTCACTCAAGTTCTGGTACACTGGAAAAACTGCAGTTTTTAACCTTAATTTACTGTTATTTTACAGATTTTTTTTCATGTTTTGTTAAATTACAGATCATAATAACAAGTAAAATCACAGAAAAGAAGTATTATTAATTTTTTCACAACATTTGACTGTAAAATTACACATTTTTTCACTGTTTAACCCTCCTGTTGTCTTCATTTACACGCCGTAAAAAATATTGTTCCTTCATCTGAAAAAAATCCAAAAATTTAGCAAAAAAAATTCCCCAACTTTCTGAAAATTTGCAAAACCTTCAAGAAGAAAATTCCAAAAATTCCTTAAAAATTTCCCTTAACATTTTATTATTTAAAAAAAAAACAAAATATGTTAATTTACACAAACGCACACACACACACACACACACACACACACACACACACATATATATATATACACATATATATATCTCCAAACTGTCAGTAATGTCCACATTAAAAATCAGTATTTCTACAAATAATGATTTGTTCTTTTATAAAATAAAAAAAATTGCACCAATTTTTTAAACTGTATTTACATGAACAAGACATTATTTTACAGATTTTTAATGTTTTCCAATGAAAAATGATCTATTTTAAGGATTAAAAAATGGAAAATATTTTTTTAAATCTCACATTTTTCATATTATATCTATTTTTAATTACAGATAATAATGAATTAAATCACAGAAAAAAATTACATTTTGACATTAAAAAATGTAAATCCCATCAAATTTAATGTGAGTTTGTGCAGTTCATTTATGTAAGTGTGCAGCAGATAGATGAGTGATAGAAAAGTGCATGACATTAAAATACAAAAAACTGATCTACTTTCAAAATAATAGAATCAATATAATAAATATAAATTTACACATAAATAAATACTAAATATGTAGTAAATAGTGAAGTATGTTTGAAGTAAAACTTATCAGTTACTGCCTTTTATAACACTGTTTACCAGCTGATAATGAGTGTCCAAAGAGGGACACAAAAGTTTGGGATCCTTGGCTTTTATATTTTGATTTGTTGCTGAATTATTGTTGATTCCAGATGTTGTTTTTAAAAAAACTTCCCTCATAATAATGAAGTAATGATCGGTGTGTTCCAGGCTGCCACTACTACTACCTGCCGTGGGGAAACGTGAAGCCGGTGGTGGTTCTATCCTCAGAGTGGGAAGATATCAAGCCTAGAATAGAGGCTCTCAACATGCTGCTGGACATCATAGACAGACTGGTGGGTGCAGCTCTTCTTTATTCAACCAATTAGAGCTTTAGATCCTCAAAGTAGACTCATTAATCCTCTGAACTCCAAACAGTTTCTGTCGGTGAGATACAGGATTATTTTCCAAGGCGAGAAACAGCGTAGCTTTAATACAGACATATTAGCATGAGTTGTACGTCTTGGTTTGTGTTATCTCTAGTTCGTTTTATAAATGTTGGGGCATAAAGGCAAGAAGTCAAGAAGAACAATTAAGAAGAACAATTCTGCAATGAAAAATAAAAACCTCCCATTAACCCTCCTGTTGTCCTCATTTACGGGCACCAAAAATATTGTTTCCTTGTCTGAAAAAATCCAAAAATTCAGCAAAAAAAATTCCTCAAATTTCTGAAAATTTGCAAAACTTTCAGGAAGAAAATTCCAATAATTCCTTAAAAGTTTCCTTTAAAAGTTTTATTTTAAAAAAAAAAAAAAAAATCCCCCAAATTTGGCAAGAAAATTCTTGTAGATATATTTTTTAAAAATCCTAAAAATATCTAAAGTGATTCCATATATATCAGTAAAACTTCTAATATTTTCTTCAACATTCACAAAAAAATCTAATATTTTTTAACGTCTTTTTTCTCCCCAAAAATTTTTCAAAAATATCCCAAAAATGTTGAAAATGTGCAAGTTTTCACTGTGAAAATCTATTTTTTTCTTACATTTTCAAACTTTAAAACGCAAATTTTTTTCAAAATGTTGTTAGAACAAAAAAAAAATCGTGGATTTCAAATACTCTTTTTAAACAATCTGCTTTTATGAGCAAAGGAACTTGTTTGTTAGACCTCAGAGATGCTCACAGGGTTCATTTACAGAAAACTCCAGTGGTTCGTGTGTATGATTGTCTGTTGTGTGTCCAGGAGGTGAATCTGCAGCGAGTCCAGCTGCAGGTGAAGGCCGGCAGCGATCTGGAGGAGGTGGAGCTGAGAGTGGTGGAGCTGCTGGATCAGCTCATCACAGACTGCAGGTAAAAGCATCCTGTCATGTCACTAGTTTATTATTTTTACTCACTTGCTGTGCTTTTGCCATTTACAGTCATTTGTATTTGAGTATTCACATTTTATTCTGCTTGATATTTAAACCTAAGAACATTTCAGAGGGAAATAGTGCACAACATTTATTTTACAGATTGTTTTTTGTCACTTTTCTCATTTTGCAGAGAAAACAGATGTGATGATAGCATTACAAAATGTCCCATATTGTTCATTTTCTGTCTCATTTTGGTGGTTTTCAATCTCATTTTTGTAATTTTTTGTCTCATGTTGATCTTTTTTTTGCCTAATTTTTTTTTATCATTTTCTGTCTCATTTGGTCATTGTCTGTCTCGTTCATTTTTATTTGATTTTTTAAAATTTTTTTAAAAAATAGTGTCTCCTCATTCCTCTCAAATTCTTCTACTTTTACTTTAATATTTTCCTGTCTTTCCTCTCCTCTCCTCTCCAGTTTTCTCTCCATCTTCAGGCTCTAAACCTCCCACTGGTTCATTAAGAAAAAATGCTCTTTCTCTAATATCTTTCATTTGACAGCTGACAACAGCTTCAGTCCATAAAAAAACAGTCAGTCCCCCCTGACCTCCTCAGAATCAGCTGGTTCTTTATCTACAGTAACTTTATTTAATGAAGCAAAGTTTTACTTTCATACTGGGAATATTTCCAGAGTTCTAGGTCCTTGAAGTCCACCAAGTTTGGTCCAAATATCACACGTTTTAATGGACTTTTTCTATTCTTTTTTAACCTCATGATTTGTAAGGGACAGGAGATAGACACATGAAAAAAAAGATTTGTTGTTTCAATTTTGACCCCTTGATGGATTTAAACTGATCTGGTGTCAGTTTTTATCAGAACTCAGATGTGTTTCTCCTCCGAAATGTCATGGTTCTATCTACTGGACTGATGAAGTTCTGAGGCTCAGAGATGATGGAAAAAGTCCATTAAAAAGTGATAAATCTGGACCCTCCTCTATGGAACTCTGGAAATATTCCCAGTCTGAAGGTAGAACTCTGATTTTTGATAAAGTTACTGGAGATGAAAAACCAGATGGTTCTTTGGGGTCATTTTGCTTAGTGGAGATTTTGTGTCTTTCACTGGAAATTTTACATCTATTTGTGTTAGTTTTACATCTGTTTGTGGTAGTTTTGGCTCCTTTTTTGGCAATTTGGTCTCTTTTTGTGATAATTTTGCATCTTTCAGTGGACATTTTGTGTCCCATTGTGGTATTTTTACCTCTTTTTGTGGTGATTTTGGGTCTTTTTGTGTTTCTTTGTGGTGATTTTGGCCCTTTTTTGGCAATTTGGTCTCTTTTTGTGGTGATTTTACAGCTTTTTAAATTATTGTAGTTGCAGTTTTTAACAGAACTTTATTACTTTATTATTAATGGATCAGTTTTAATTTTACAATATACGACTATTATGATCAACCTTTAATGGAAGCACATTTCAGAATAATCCACCATTCCTCACCCTGACTGCAGACTGTCTGCTGATACTGCATGTCTTCATCTAATCCAACGTTTCCGTCCAGTCAGGAGCTGCCCTCCATCGACCACTGGCAGTGCGCTACACCTCTGGACCGCTCACTGAGGCACATCCGGACGCTCCACCTGCAGCAGATCACGGCGGCGGCTCTGGCTCTGAAACACGGAACAGAAACCGAGCTGTCCACGGTTCTGGAGCAGGCTGAGGACTGGGCCAACCGGCTGAGGACCATGTCTGAGGAGGTGAGGAAACCCACTGTGAGAGGGTGGAAGGAGTAAATAAGACCACTGCTAGAAAAACCTCATCTGCAGCTGTTTGAACCTTCCTGTTGTCCTCATTTATGAGCACCAAAAAATATTGTTTCCTTGTCTGAAAAAATGCAAAACCTTCAGGAAGAAAATTCCAATAATTCCTTAAAAGTTTCCCTTAAAAGTTTTATTTTAAAAAAATCCCCCAAATTTGGCAAGAAAATTCTTGTAAATATTTTTAAAAATGAGTAAAAATCTTCCAAAAAAATCCTAAAAATATCTAAAGTGATTCCATATATATCAGTAAAACTTCTAATATTTTCTTTAAGAACATCCATCCATCCATCCATTATCTATACACCGCTTATTCCTCACTAGGGTCGCGGGGGGGGCTGGAGCCTATCCCAGCTGACTCGGGCGAAGGCAGGGGACACCCTGGACAGGTCGCCAGTCTGTCGCAGGGCTACATATATAGACAAACAATCACTCACACATTCACACCTACGGGCAATTTAGAGTAATCAATTAACCTCAGCATATTTTTGGACTGTGGGAGGAAGCCGGAGTACCCGGAGAAAACCCACGCATGCACAGGGAGAACATGCAAACTCCATGCAGAAAGATCCCGGGAAAGCCGGGACGCGAACCAGGGATCTTCTCGCTGCAAGGCGAAAGTGCTAACCACTACGCCACTGTGCTCTTTAAGAACATTTACATAAAAATCAATCAAAATCCAGCAAAATTGGCTGGATTTTGGTTGATTTTTATTTGAATGTTCTTAAGAAACATTTTTAACATTTCTTTTTTTCCACCAAAAAATGTTCAAAGATTTCCCAAAAATGTTGAAAATGTGGACATCAGAAGTTTCACTGTGAAAATATATTTTTTTTCCACATTTTCAAACTTTAAAACAGGTCAATTTTGACCTGCAGGACGACACGAGGGTTAAAGGAGCTTTTATTACAGTTGGTTTAGTCTAGATGTCTGTCCCTTAATTGTAAAACCAGCTTGTAATGTTGTTGACATCCTCAGACGTGTGAACTGACCAAACAGTACTTACAGGAGCTCAACTGGGATTTGAATCTATGACCTCCCACTCTCTAAACTAGAATCATACCCCTAGACCAACGAGCCACATAGGCTACTTTAAAGTAGAAAGGTTTAGATCAGACATCATTTAACCTCAATAAAACCAGCATCTGCAAAAAAAATCACCATGATCTTTATCATTTAAGTGGCGTGCTGGTCTTGGGGTATGATTCTCGCTTTAGGTGCGAGTGGTACCAGGTTCAAATCCTGGATGAGCCCATAAAGGGTTGAACTCTGCTGTTCCTTTGCTTGTGAAATGAGTTCCAGTTGCACAGAGTTCCTAAATGAGGTTTAAACTGTCAGTTATTGTGTATTTTATTGCTAAAGTTAGCGATAAAATACACAATAACTGATAGTTTAAACCTCATTTAAAGTTCTTGCTGAAGACCAGACAACCTACTCTACCATTCTGGTATAAGGAATTATTGAACCTTTTATCACTACAAAGTATTATTACCTTACAGTAACTGTTGCACCACAGAGAGGAATATCTGTGAAGTTTCCAAACTCGGTGTTACTGGAACTCATTTCACAAGCAAAGGAAGAACAGAGTTTAACCCTTTATGGGTTCATCAGGGATGTGAACCTGGAACCTTTCGCACCCAAAGCGAGAATCATACCCCTAGACCAACGAGCCCCATGCCTAACCTGACTACAAATCCTGGACGAGCCGCTTTAAGTGTTTGATTTGGTAATTGGTTAGTTTACAGATACACATCTTGACAATACCAACTGTGAAAAAAGCTCCTTAATTCTAACTGACCAGTTCAAACATATTTACAGATATCTAATAGGGACAATGCAGAACCCAAACATTTTGACCTTGGACCCCAATTTTGACTACTTGGATATAAACTACTGTTATATGAAACTGTTTTTACAGTCAAATTAGTCTACATGTCTATCTCTAAATTGTGAATCCCGCTTGTTATGTTGTCGTCAGGTGCATAAAGTAACCAAACTTTGAAATGATCAGTATATACAGGGGCTCGTCCAGGACTTTACCCCACGACCTTTCACAACCTAAGCGAGAATCATACCCCTAGACCAACATTCTAAGCAAATGATGATTTTTTTTTTTGTGGATTCTATCCTTCCTGAGGTTAAACACAGTCTGATGTTGGGCTTCTCTACTACTTGGCGTCTTGTGTGGCTCATTGGTCTAGTGGCATGTGAAAGGTCCTGGGATCAAATCCCAGATAAGCCCCTTTAAGTACTGTTTGTTTATATATTTGGTTAGTTCACATGTCTGAGGACAACATGGCAAACTGGTTTTACAATTAAGAGTTAAACATGTGGACTAATCCAAGTGTAAAAACAGTTTCAGACATCTGTAATCCAAGAAGTTGTAATTCTGGTTCAAGATCAAAATATTTCAATTCAAAATATCTACATTGGAATAAAAATAAAGACAGTTTAATTATAAATTGAATGACTAAATACATATATAACCAAGCAAATTGGACCCCAAAGCTAAAAAAAAAAAAAAACAACAACAACAAAAAAGCCCTTTTTTTACACTCTAATGCTTGAGGAGAAAACTCAACTGTCACTAGTAGGAGCTCTATAAGCTGCAGCAGGTTGGTAAAATGTTCACTGCTGCATCACCACCACCAGGTGTCCTCACACTTTCATTCTGTCACCTGTTGGCCACGCCCACCTCACCTGTTTCTAATTTACCAACCAGCAGCTGGATACAAACCTGCTGTCTGCACCCACCGCTCTGCCAGGTTGTTTTCTGTGTTTTTCTGCTGAATTTAACCGTTTTTAACCATCTCTGGACCAAAATCTACCACCTGAAGCTTCACTTAGTTTGTTTCACTTTACAACAATCCCAAGAATCAGTAAAAACACGGTAGGAAATGATCTTGGTACCAAAACAAAATGCAGGAAAATAATGAAAAATAACCATCTCATAATTTAAATACATTTTCTAGCCTTAATTCTGCACAGTATCCTTTATCATTAGCTACAGTGTCTTCCGAAGCCTTAGATACTTAAAAAAAAATCAATAAGTTACATTTTTCTAGAGGTTCTCCATATTTTTTCAATCCACAAAAATATTAATGAGTACATTTAATTGAATGATTTCTATTCCTGTGGGTGATATTCTCTATTATTAATGAAGAGGAGAATCAGAATAATTCTTTGAACTGTGAACTTTGACAAGTTTGAGAGTGTTTTAATGAGAGAGAGAAGCTGTTCTATATGCCTGAATAGGTAAATATTTAGGGGGATTCTTTATTAGCTAATGCAGTTACTGAATCAGCTTTCTAAGCAGCTGTGTTCTCTATTTAATGATTAAAATAATTCATGTTAAAATCTAGTTTTAGCTGCAGGGCGCTCATGGTTGCCCTGATATACTTTCCTTTATTCAACTCCTCGTGTTTCTGAATCTCTCCTGTGGAAGTCGAGAGTTCGCTCTGTAAATACAGCAGACTTAATAAACAGGATTTATTAAGATAAATTACTATTAATGCTCCCTCTCTCTCTCTTTGTCCTCCTCCAGCCCCAGAACAGCCTCCCGGACATCGTGATCTGGATGATGCAGGGCGACCGGCGGATGGCGTATCACCGTATCCCGGCTCACAGCGTCATCTTCTCCCAGCAGCACTGTGGAAAACACTGTGGACAGCTGCAGACCGTCTTCCTCAAGGTACAAACATTCCACAGAAAACCAACCAAATCTGACAACAACTCCAAACAGAACCTCCTCAGAATCAGCTGATCTTCTAAATGAGGTACTGACTGACTTTTAGTCTTTACCGGTACGACGTTTGGTCAAAAACATGTTGAAAAAGTGTTTATAAAGTCTATACTGACAGCAAAATGTAAGTAAATTAGTAAAATTAATGCTATAAACAAGTAACGATATGCAGCAAAACAACAATTTACCGATAGAAAGTGAAAAAGAAGCCAATATTAATATCAATTATTAATATTAAGATGAGAAAAGATTATTGCAATGCACTGGAAGGCACACAGTAGATCACAGTTTATCTACAAAAAGGCACAAAGCTTTTAGCCAAAAGTATCTGAAACTGAATAATATAGGCTTTTCCTTCATGATCAAAACAAAAGTCAGACAAAAGTCAGACAAAAAATCGACAAAAATGAGACAAAATATTACAAAAATGAGACACAAAATTACAAAAATAAGACAAAAAACACAAGCGAGACAAAAAGGAAACACAAAACGACAAAAACATGAGACGAACGACAAAAGTCAAACAAAAAGATAAAACAAAAACAAGACAAAATATTGCAAAAATGAGACACAAAAGAACAATCTAGTATTTTACTTTCTGATCCAAACAACTTGTCATGGTCTAGAAATGATTTTAAATTTATAGTTTTACTAATTTACAATCTGCAGTTAATGTCTTCTCTGTAATTTTTACACTTTGAGGGCCGGATTGGACCCTCTGGAGGACCGCTTTTGGCCCGCGGGCCTCATGTTGGACACCCCTGGTAGTGACTGACTGATGGACTCGTGTGTTTTATTGTGTAGTATCCACAGGGCAGCGGAGGAGAAGCCAAACTTCCCGGTCAGCTGAGGGTCAAAGTGTGGTTGGGACTGGCTGCTGACGTCAAACACTTCAACCAGTACGCCGAAGGAAAACTGTCAGTGTTTGCTGAGACGGTAAGAAACACAAATGTTTTATCTAACAAATAAAACAAATTCTAATTCTGGAGAAAGGTCCAAACAACACATCAGTTATTAGATGCTAGATACACTGTCCAGAAAAAAAAAGTCTCCACTTGGGTTTAATTGGGCAAAAAATAGGTAATAGGTGTCCATAATGACAAAAAAAAAAATCCAAACTGGCTAAGAAGTAGTCCAAAATGACTAAAAGTGGTTCAAAATGACTTAAAATCAGTCCAAATGGTCTAAAATTTGTCCAGAATGACTCAAACTTGTCCACAATGACAAAAAATGTCTAAAATAACCAAAAAAAGTGCAATATGACTAAAAATTGGTCCAGAATGACTAAAATTTTGTCCGAAATGACTCGAATTTGTCCAAAATGACTAAAACTTTACTCAGAAATGACTTGAAACCTGTCCAAAATTACTTTAAAAATTGGTCGAAATGACTCAGTTAATGGTAAAGAAATGGTTCCATCAGTCTAGAATGAAGGTTCTAGACTGGTCCCCCCAAAGTCCTGACTTAAACCCATCAAGAACCTGAAGAACCAAGTCAGATAGACGACAAATGTACATTTGTGGTCTCTCAGACTCAGACTTGAGTCAGTTAAATTGGTAGTTTAATGATACCGCCACCTCCATGCCTGACGATAGAAATAGAGTCCAGAGGAGTCGAAGACCTGTAGAGGAAACGTCTTCATATCTTAACAGTAAATGGATTTCAGTGCCATCCCATAATCCTTCTCTGTCTGCAGTATGAGAACCAGACCCGACTCGCCCTGGTGGGCAGCTGGGGAACTACAGGTTTAACGTACCCCAAGTTCAGCGACGTCACCGGTCGAGTGAAGCTGCCCAAGGAGAGCTTCAAACCTTCACCTGGATGGACCTGGGCAGGAGACTGGTTCATCAGCCCTGAGAAGACGTGAGTTCATGTTCCTTTCTAGTCCATCATTAATTATTCAGTACCTTTGATCAGGCTTCTGTGAGAATACACTGATAGAAATTAGAGTTTTAGAGGCATGTTGGCCCATTCTAGGTCCAGTTTTATCGAGTAAATAACTGTCTACACCAGATATTGGTTAAAGACTTTAATGTTGCTCTGATGGACATGTTATTGGTTTTACAGCTGAAGATAAAAACATTTGAGAAGATGTTTCTAGTATTATTATTTTATTTGGATGTACTATATTGATCCTGCGACAGCATTTTCTTCTATTTCTTTTATTAATATTAGACATGCTTTTCTTTGGGATTCCTTCCTAATATTTACGTTTTTGTTGTTGTTATTGAAAGTTATTTCATTTATTCATCTTGATTTTTAAAAATATTTGTATTTTCACTTTTATTCTACTTCTGTTTGACTCAATTTGACTCACATTTTTTACTATTTCATGTTTAATATTTTTGTTTTCCTTTTGTGATTTTTAAATTAAATCAACTTTTTTATATCATTTTTTTTCTTCCTGCTTCAATGCACATAATTGAATTTGTGTGTTTTCTTAATATTTTTCCTTTTCTTTGATTTTTTTTTGTTCTTAGGTAAATTTTATGTAATTTTGGCTTTTTTAAAATAAGTTTTCTTTTGTTTCAGTCTGATTCAAAGCCCATTTTCTCTTTTTCATTTTTTAGTTTTATCATTATTTTCTGTTTTTACAATTACTTTTTATTTTGTTTTTACATTTCAATATATTTTGTCATTTTTCTTCAATGATTTGTTTGTTCCTTCTTTTTTTAAAATCTCATATAAGTCATTTTTATTTTTTGAAATAATTTCTTCTAGCTAGAAATTTTTTTTTCTTTTTCCAAGTTTTCTTCTACTTCTGTCTGATTCAAGGCAGATTTTTGACTTTTTTGATTTCTTCTTCTTTTTTTAATGTAAAAACCAACTAGTAAGAAAAACATGATTCTAGTGTTTGTGGTCATTTAAATATTGGTTTAAATATTAAATATTGCATCATTATTAACATTATTAACATTTGCTTCCAGACGTTTTCCAGTGAATTATAAATGTGCTCACTGGCTGATTAAATGATGAATTAATGTAGATTATAGATCATAGATTGTGTGTTGGTGTGTTGACCCTCAGGCTGCTGTTTGATGTGGACGCCGGTCACATGACCTTCACTGAGGAGGTGTTTGAGAACCAGATGAGGTTACCTGGAGGGCAGTGGATCGGCATGCCTGAAGGCTACACAGACGTGGTACAGATGTGTGTTTTTAAACCGTTACACCTTCCTTCATGTCAGTAGATGTTAAAACCTGGTGTTGTGTTCAGAACGGGGAGAAGGCGGTTCCAAAGGACGAGGTGGAGTGTCCTCCAGGCTGGACATGGGAGGAGGTGGAGTGGAGCGAAGACCTCAACAGAGCCGTGGACGATCAAGGTGCTGATAGAAACCTGATCTCCAGCAGCAGGTAGCTGAATTAAACTCACCTGAGCTGCTGTGTGTTCAGGGTGGGAGTACGGCATCACCATCCCTCCAGACCGCCGGCCCAAGGCCTGGGTGCCGGCGGAGAAGATGTACCACACCAACCGCCGGAGACGCTGGATCCGGATGAGGAGACGGGACCAGCAGAAGATGGAGGCTCTGAGGAAGGTAGCGGCAGACAGAGATTAGACCATTTAGAAATAAATATAATGCAGTTTGTCTCCCCCTGCTGGCAGAGAGTGGAACTACACATCATTCATCTTTTTACCATTTTTCCTCTGAACTTTCTTTTATCTGAAGCATCAGAAGCTTTTCTTCAATTATAAGTTTGTCTCCAATCTCTTTGTAATCTGGGTCCCAAACACATAAGTTCTGTGGATTTTTTGGAAATTTTAGGCAATTTTGAGTCATTTTGAACCATTTTGGAGTCTATTTGAAGAAGTTTAAAGTCATTTTAGACCAGCTTTAAATTGTTCTGGATGACTTTTGAGTCAGTTTGGATGATTTTTAACGAATCTTTGTCAATTTTTGAACTATTTTGGACTATTTTGAACATTTTTGAACTAATCCTGGTCAATTCTGGAGTCATTTTTTCAGTTTTACATCCACTCCAGGTGTCACAGTCTAAATCTTGTTATTGTGACTATTTTTTTCATTATTTTTAAACTAAACTTTGACAGTTTTGAGTCATTTTGAACAATTTCAACATCTTTAGCACAATTTGGACAAATTTTAACCATTTTTGGACAATTTTGAGTCATTTGGTCAATTTTAGAGTCTTTTTGAACAAGTTTAAAGTCATTTTAGACAAGCTTTAAATTGTTGTGGACAATTTTGAGTAATTCTGGTGATTTTTAAATAATTTTGAGAATTTAAGATATTTTTAGACCTAAGAATTTTTGTGTATTAAAATTCTATCCAGTTTCCATAAGTAAATAGTTGTTTATTTCACATGCTGTGCATTAGTACTTGTCTTGGCATTAATTTTACTAATTTATTGACATAATTTTGGCTCTCTACGGTATCCAGATGCTTTGTCAGCATGTTTTTGAGCTGAAATCATACCACTAAAGTGTCAATTTTCAACCTGACCTCCTCAGAATCAGCTGATTCTTCATCTACAGGAACTTTATTTAATGATCAGAGTTCTACCTTCATACTGTGAATATTTCCAGAGTTCCAGGTCCTTGACATCCATAGAGGAGGGTCCAGATTTATCACTTTTTAATGGACTTTTTCCATCATTTCTGATCCTCAGAACTTCATCAGTCCAGCAAACAAATAGAATTTAATTTAAGTTCTGAGCAGCTCCACCTGAGCAGCTAAAGTTCCTACAAACAGCCACTAGATGGAGGTCAAGTTCCACAATTGAGCATCAGAGGAAACGACTCCAGCTGTGGCCTTTGAGTGTCTCTTTAACATTCTGACTTCACCTCTTTCTTTAGAGATGTTAAAACCTGAGTAAAGTTTACATTTACGTCCCTCTGAATGTCTGTTCTGTGATTATAACAATCTGTTTTGTCATCCTGATACGATTTAACCGTGTGTTGGCAGCAGCGTCCAGACGAGGCGGAGAGGGAAGGCTGGGAGTACGCCTCGCTGTTTGGATGGAAGTTCCACCTGAAACCCAGGAAGACGGACAGCTTCAGGAGGAGACGGTGGAGGTGTCGCATGGAGCCACTGGAGAAGACGGGACCGGCAGCCATCTTTGCTCTGGAGTGTTCTCTGGTGAGGAACTAAATGTGATTATCACCTTCAACAGGACATGGTGGGAAAATAAAATGTACAACAACTGCCTTTATGTGGCCAAAAATATATAGACGCCCCAATATTACACAAATACAGACAAATTAGAGGAAAAGATGAACCCTTGACTCCTTCAGTGGAGGGAATCAGAGACTCTGGGATACTGTGGGGGTCCATGTGGTGTTTTTTAATGAGAAAACATTTCTAGCTGATGGATCCTGGTATCCAGGATGATACCTTCATCCATTGGGAACAAAGTGTTGATAGTTTGATAAGAATGAAGACGAGCTTGAAATTCGTCTCATTTCAGACAGAACTATCTATAGTCTATCTATCTTTCTGTCTATCTATCTATCTGTCTGTCTGTCTGTCTGTCTGTCTGTCTGTCTCTGTCTGTCTGTCTGTCTATCTATCTATCTATCGCCTCAACAGTTGGTGAAATGTCAACCAAAGACTGTATTTTAATAGAAATATGGATCGATCCATTTATATTCATCACTTAAAGGAACTTTTTGGGGCCACAATATCAACCTTGATTAAAACAATTTTGCACATTTTCCATTTTCAGTGGCCAATAATCATTCATAATTGTTAATCTGGACAATTTAAAGTCATTTTTGAGTCAATTTGGACACATTTGAAGCAATTTTGAACAATTTTAAGTCAGTGTAAGACACATTTTGGACATTTTTGAATAATTTCTACAGAACGTTAATTCATTTTGGACATATTTCAAGTCATTAATGACAATTAGGAGACATTTTAGGACGTGGAACTGGAACCTTGTCTTGTCAAACTTTAACCCATCTGATTCTACTGATGTTAGAGCCTCAACAGTTGGTGAAATGTGGACCAAAGACTGGATTTTAGTAGAAATATGGATCCATCCATTTATAAACACTTACAGGAACTTTATGGGGCAACTTTGTTTGAAAAATTTGAAAATGACTTTCCCGGGTAAGTGATTGTAAAAATTTGACATTTTTCCTGAATTCTGCCTGAATTCTGACCCTTGACACTTGATCAATCCCAATCACAGTATGGTTCGATCGGATCTTCAGTAGATTCCCTTCAATGCATTAAACCGAAACCACTTTGAAAGCACGTAATGAAGAATCAAGTGCATGAACAAGCTCTAAACAGCCAATCAGATCACTTTATAATGGAGCTCTTCACCCTTCATTGCTCTCCAGAGGTTCTGTAGTTCATGTTTACCTCAGCATCTCCAGTCGTGGTTGCAGATCTCCACCAGTGGTTGGTGTTACCAGACGGCCTTCACGCTCTAGAAACACCCTTCTTTAATATGTCGCCAGTCTGTATGTGTTTATTCAACATGTCACTTATGGGCAGAACGCTGGTACCGAAGCAGCCTCCACTCCTCTGGCAAGCCTTCCCTCCAGATCTGGACGTCTGCTGCAGGGATTTGTTCCCACTTAGCCACAAGTACAGTTGGAGTTGGGCAATAATAAACTGATTGGGGTTGAGGTCGGGGCTCTGAGCAGGAACATCAGCTTCATCCACTCCAAACTGGGAGATGCATTCATTACCAGAAGTGGCTTTGTGTGTGCGCTGGCATTGTTGTTTTGAGACAGGAAAAGGTTGAAATTTGTCAGCTGGTGCCAGAACTGGAGACACAAATGCCATTATAGACTGTTGCATTAAGAGAAGTCTGACTGTGGATAGAAATCTACCAGCGTTCTCCTCCTTTCTGCTTTCTGTGTGCTACCATCGACAGCACCAGCCTCTGAGCAGAAACCTACATGGTGAATATGGCAGCACTGTTTTTGTCCTTTGGCAGAGTGACAGTGAGGTGCAGTCAGACCATTCTCCAGCTCCGTTATAGAGCTTTTGAGATGGATCCAGATATATGAACTGAAGGATTTTGTTCCTAGCAGAGCTGAATGATTGAATGGATCCATCAGAGGCATATTTTTAATTATTGGTCCTTAAAAATGAAAGAAAGTAGTAAGTTTTCAAACAAGGGTGTCCCCAAAAAGTTCCTGTAAGTGCATATGTATATATATATATATATATATATATATATATATATATATATATATATATATATATATATATATATATATATATATATATATATATATATATATATATATGGATCCATATTTCCTACGAAAAATCTGATCTTTAGTCAGCATTTCACCAACTATTGAGGCTCTAACTTTAGTGGAATCTGATGTGTCAGTCTAACAAGGCAAAATTCCAGTTCCAAGTCCTAATATATCTCGTGTCCAAAATGCCTCAACATTCTGCAAAATGATTTACAAATGTTCAAAAGTAATCCAAATATGATTCAAAATGGTCCAAAATTTATTCAAAAATGTTCCAAAATTATTTAAAATTGTTCAAAATTGCATCAAATCTGCCCAAAATTATTAAAAAATTACTCAAAATTGTCCAAATTTGAATAATTATTTGCCACTGAAAATGGAAAAAGTGCAAAATTTTGAATCATGGTTGGTATTATGGCCAAAAATGTTTAAAAGATGGTGGTCTAGTGTCTCCATAAAGTTCCTGTAAGTGTCTATAAATGGATGGATCCATATTTCTGCTAAAATCCAGGTCCACATTTCTCCAACTGTTGAGGCTCTAACATCAGTAGAATCTGATGTGTGGAAAGTCTGACCAGACAAGGTTCCAGTTCCAGGTCCCAGAATGTCTCATAATTGTCATTAATGACTTGAAATATGTCCAAGATGCCTTAAAATTGTTCAAAATTGCTTCAAATGTGGCAAAAATGACTAAAAAAATGTCTCTAAAATTAGTCTAAATTATCCAGATTAACAATAATTAATAATTCTTGGCCACTGAAAATGGAAAAAGTGCAAAATTGTTTTAATCCAGTTTGGTATCGTGGCCCCATAAACTTCCCTTAAGTGTCTATAAATGGATGGATCCATATTTCTACTAAAATCCAGTCTTTGGTCCACATTTCTCCAACTGTTGAGGCTCTAACATCAGTAGAACCTGATGTGTTAAAGTTTGACCAGACAAGGTTCCAATTTTTAGACATTTAGAGTAAATGTTGATGTGGACTCATTGGTAGGAAACAGAAATAAATAATAAATAAATAAAAGTTATTTGGGTATTTTTAAGATGGTAATATTTTCCTTTTTTATATGAATGTGATCTTGGTCTTTGTTTTCCTACAGAGCAGCATCGAAGACAAACACGACGACAAGTCGGTCACCACCACGTTTGGAGTCAACAGACCGACCATTTCCTGTTTCTTTGACCGTAAGACAGAAAGCATGATTTATTTTCTGCTTTTTATCTTTTCATCTTCTGTTTCTGTCAGTTTCAAGTCTTCTTCACTTGGAAACAAAACTATTGATCACTTAAAAATCCAAAACCTGACACAAAAAAACAGTTTTGAACGTGTGTCAGAGTCAGATAGGAGGCATTTTTCATCTTAAAGTGGAATTAAATGATAACAGACAGGAGTGTGTGTTGTATTAAAGAGTCTTTACAGTTGAGTTGTTGTTTCCTGTCTGCAGGTGGAACTCGTTATCACCTGCGCTGCTACCTGTACCAAGCCAGAGACCTGCTGGCCATGGACAAAGACAGCTTCTCAGGTGGTCTACTCTGAAATACTTCGCATCCTTCATCTATTTACTGTCCTGCATTTATCTGTCAGTATTGTTACAGATAATTTGCGCCATCTGGTAGACAGAAGTTGAACTTCAGCTTAAGATTTAACTATAAGATGGATAAGTGGAGGATTTTATTTATTAACAAGAAAAAAATAAAAATTTAAAAATGTGGAAAAAAAGTTTATTGATCTGTAATTTAATCAAACCTGGAAACTCTGTAAAATAACAAAAAAAAACCCAAAACAAAAAACCCAGTGAAAATCTAGTAGCAAAGACAACGCTGTAGCATTTAAAAACAATTAAAAAAACAAAAATAAAATAGTAGTAAGAAGTAAAATAGTAGCAAATATCTGTAAAAAAAAAAGAAAAACGAATAAAACATATGTATATAAAAAATTAAAAGTACACCTTTACAGTCACACATAAAAAAAATTACCCTTCATAAAAAAAAAAATCAAATTGATGTGCACATAATCTAGAGTTTTGACCTGTTTTTTGTTTTGTTTGTTTTTTATGATTAACCAATAAAAATATACATTTTTAAAAAGGTTGTTTATCTGTAATTTAATCAAATCTGGAAATTCTGTAAACAAACAAACAAAAAACACACCAAGAAAATACCAATAAATTGTTAGAGAAATTGTAGTTACAATTTTTTTTCATTTATTTTCAAATAATAATGATAAATATTAATAAATATCCTTCATTAAACATTTAAAATCCAAAAGCTACACGCGATACCATTTAAAATTAAAGCTAGAAACTGTATTTTAATTCTGTAAAATTACTGTATTTTATGAGACGGTTATTTTCTCTTATTTATGTTAGTTTTTTTGGCTCCATTGCTGCCAGAATATTTCTATTTTTTCCAGCGTGATGAGAAACAACCACCACAGCTTTTTTAAACAGAATGATGGTTAAACAGGCAGAAGTGATGGATGTGAGGTTATTTCCAGACAAAGAAGGAAAGAAAGAATCGTCTGACCACAGACTGAAACCTTAAATCTCTATCAGGGAACTGACGGATGGGTGGAGGTGATGGATGAGCTTCAGTCAGTGTTAATCTGCTTCTACGTCAAACTCCAACGTCTTCCTCTTTTATCCTCCGCCTTTTTGTCTCTCATCTTTATTTTAGCCTCTTTTCTTGTTTTTCTCTCTTTTACACCTTTTGTTTCTGTTTCTTCTTTCTTTTCTACACATCTAAAGCAGCGTCTGTATCACTTATCCATGTCAAAAACATTGAATTTGAACAATATTTCATTGCAATTTTTTTAGAATTTCTTAATATATTTTAAAGATTTTCACCATTTCAATTAATTGCAGTGGACTAGTAAAATCTTGGGGAAAAGACATTAATTTACATGATAATTGGATAAAAAATGCAATTTTAAAATTTTTTTTGGTAATTGGACAAAAAAAATTATATTTTTTTGCAACATTTGACAGTAAAATGACACTAATTTAGTGTTTTTAAATCAGGAAAAAAGGCATTATTTAACAGATAATTGCTGTTATTTGAGAGAAAAATTCTGTTTATTAAATATTTAAGAATGATAGATATATTTATTTTGATAATATCCACTAAAAACACAGAAAAAATATTAATTGACATGTTGACTCTGAAAAATCAGGGCCAAAAGTGTAATCAATGTGCATATCTAATATATGTTCTTTTGCAACATCTGACCATAAAATTACACTATTTTTTAGTGTATTTAGATATGTAAAAATTCATTATTTTACTAATATTTACTCTTATTTGAATGGAACAATGTGTATATTTATCTGTAACATTACAGATTTTCCATGTTTTGTTTAAAAAAAATACAGACAATCTCTATAAATTTTTTTTAAAAAATCTAAAAAACTGTTTTAATTTTATCAATTTATTGTTTTACAGTCTTTGACCATAAAATTACAGCATTTTGTTGGACTTAAATCAATTAAAATAGCATTTTTTTTTAAACAAATGTTTGCTGTTGAATTTGAATGGAAAAAAATGTATATTTATTAGTAAAATTACAGATTTTCCATGCGTTTTCAATTTTTTTTTTTTACAGATTATCTCTATTAAAATTACAGTAATAAGATTAAAATAATAATAATAATAATAATAATAATAATAATAATAATAATAAAAACCCAGACCAAACTGTCAGCATTGTCCACATCAAAAATCTGTATCTGTTTTTGAGTTAGTTTCTTTGATTCTGATCTTCTCTGTGTCTATTTTAATTCTCTATCAGTTGGTAAGTCTTTCTCTCTCTGATTCTGTTTTTTATTTTTATTTTTAATGATGATGTAAATTTCCATCCAGAGCTGCTCTCCTCTTGTCCCTCTGCCTTACATAACCCCCCTGGGCTGTTTGTGTGTGTTTATATGAGCTAATGTGTGTGTGTGTGTGTGTGTGTGTGTGTGTGTGTGTGTGTGTGTGTGTGTGTGTGTGTGTGTGTCCTCCAGGGTTAATTGAGGGCTGGTGGGAAAAAGCATCTTAACTTGTGTTTACTCTGATCCTAACGGCTCCACAGAGACTCTTTACCCGGCCTGGAATAACAAACTCTACATAGTGTGTGTGTGTGTGTGTGTGTGTGTGTGTGTGTGTGTGTGTGTGTGTGTGTGTGTGTGTGTGTGCGTGTGCGCGTGCGCGACCTGGAATAACAAACTTCTCTTCTGAGCGGCGTTCCCAGCGCTCCGTCTCGGCATTCCCAAGCTGCTGATGTCATCGCGCCGGATGCCAGGACAGTTTGGACCCGTGGAGTTACATATATATATATATATATATATATATATATATATATATATATATATATATATATATATATATATATATGTATATATATATATATATATATATACATACATATATATATATATATATATATATATATATATAAGTTAAATATATATATACATATATATAATACATCTATATATTATATATGTAATATATACTATATATATATATAGTATACATTATATATATATATATATAATATATATATATATATTATATATATCAGTAGAACGTTTACGTTAGAACGTCGAGGCTCAGCTGATTAAACGAGACGCTGACGTGACTGAACTGTTATTTTATCCTTTCAGTAAAGTCCAAGGCTCAACATTAAAAACCAATTTAATAACCTGTTTGATTATTGGATCCTCCAACCGGAACCTCCTCAGAATCATCTGGTTCTTCATCTACAGGAACTTTATTTCCTGAAGTTCTACCTTCATACTGGGAATATTTACAGTTACAAATCCTTGAAGTCCGTAGAGGGGGCATTTTGGACATTTTTTAACTAATTTTTGACAGTTTTGAGCAATTTTTTTAAAAATATTTTGACCTTTAGCACAATTTTTGACCCCTTTTGGAAAATTTTGGTCGGGTGAACAAAACTAATCCACTAACCTTGGATGATTTCTGAGTCATTTTTACAATTGTTTTTTGACGTGTTCTTTTTGAAACAGATAAAAGTAATTTTGCACAAACTTTAACTTGTTCTGTCATTTCTTGAATTATTTTGGACAATTATTATCTAATCTTGGTCAATTTCTGAGTCACTTTGGCAATTTTGAGTCTTTTTTGAGAATGTTTAGTTTTTTAGACCAGCTTTAAATTGTTCTGGACAATTTTTGAGTCATTTTGGACAATTTTAAAATAATTTTGGTCAATGTTTTGGTTATCTAGCACAATTTTTAAAATCCAGGTCAAAGTCATTTAGGCAATTTTTGTTTCAGTTAGGAACTAATCTTGGTCTTTTCTTGAATTATTTTGGACAATATTCAACTATTCTTTGTCAATTTGTCATTCATTTTTGGCAATTTTTGAGTCTTTTTGAGCAAGTTTAAAAATTGTTCAGTCTAAAAGTCCAGAGCAGCAGTCAGTAATCAGTTTTTGAGTTATGTTGGACAGTTTTTAACTATTTTTGGTAAATTTTTGAGTTATTTTTTACAAATTTTTATTAATCTTGATCAAATTAGGAGTCATTTAGGCAATTTTGAAGTCTTTTTGAACAAATTTAAAGTAATTTTAGACAAACTAAATTATTCTGAATGATTTTTGAGTAATTTTGGACAATTGTTAAACTAATCTTCATCAGTTTCTGAGACATTGTAAATTTTAGAGTATTTGAACAAGTTTAAAGTAATTTTAGACCAGATTTAAAATGTTCTGGACAATTTTTTTTGTCATTTTGGACAATTGTTAGCTAATCTTGGTCATTTTTAGTTATTTTGGACAATTTTTACTTAATATTGGTCAGATTAGGAATCATTTTGGCAATTTTTGGAGTCTTTGTGAACAAGTTTAAAGTAATTTTCGACCAGCTTTAAATGCTATTAATGAATATTAACGAGCGTTTTCCCCTCCTCAGACCCGTACGCCATCGTGTCATTCCTCCACCAGTCCCAGAAGACGGTGACGGTCAGAAACAGTCTGAATCCCACCTGGGACCAGACGCTCATCTTCTACGAGGTGGAGCTCTTTGGAGACGCCGAGGACACGATGCTGAATCCTCCCAACGTGGTGGTGGAGCTCTACGACCAGGACTCATACGTGAGCCTTTAAATTACACCAGCAATATATACCTGCCTGAATATCTGCTCTTTATGGAGGCATCTTAATTAATCATCTAAACTTTAATGACAATAAGCTGTTCTGATCATAACCACCAAAATATTAAATCATTTTAGGGATTTTAAATGTCAGTTTGCTTGCATGACACCGCTGTTGTTTTTTATGAGAAAAAAAGCACAAAAAAATGATTATTTCCCAAATAAGAAGTGTTTTTTTTATGTATAATGTGTTGCCAATATTGATTGTGATGCATTATTTTTCAGATAAAACCATAATGATAGAGAAAAGATAGATCGTCCTTGTCAAAAACACAGAAAAAAATGATATATTATGTTTTTCCACTTTCAATTGATATTTTTAATCATCAATTCTAATCTTCCAAAAAATACCAAATTTTAATTCACATGAAGAATTTTCCCCTCTTCTTTCCCAGTTTGTTTACATGAAACTGAAAAAATTTTGTATGATAAAAGTTCATTAATATTTCAACTAACTAAAAAGTGGAAAATCTTCATAAATTTACACAAATATACATTTAAATTTGAATTTAAAGTCATTCTGGACAAGCTTCAAATCATTCTAGACAATTTCTGAGTTATTTTGGACAATTTTTAACTAATCTTGGTCAATTTCTGAGTTACTTTGGATGATTTTTAACTAATCTTGGTCAGATTAAGAATCATTTTGCCAGTTTTTGAAATCCTTCTAAACAAATTTAAAGTTCTTTTAGACAAGTTTCAAATAGTTTTGAATAATTTTGGAATCCTTATAATTGAAGTACCAGGTGGATTTTTATTCTGATGGGATGTCAATGATTAGCAGACATTGATTCTGATCCTTTCAGATTTTTATGCAGTGTTATATTTCTAATAAAAAATTTCAGTCAGGACTTTAAAGACAGAAAATGTCTGTCTTTAAAAGAACATCCACAAAAATGTTGTATCTTAATTTCTATAATATAAGTCTCCAAAATTGACCAAGATTAGTTCAAAATTGTCCAAAAGGTCTCAGACGAGGATTTGTTTAAAAATGTCTAAAATAACTAAGAAATCATTCAGAATGATTTCAATTTGTCTAAAATAACTTTAAACTTCAACGCTGTTTACATAATGCCATTGT
Source organism: Amphiprion ocellaris (assembly GCF_022539595.1). NCBI lineage: Eukaryota > Metazoa > Chordata > Actinopteri > Pomacentridae > Amphiprion > Amphiprion ocellaris. Next base: position 700,387 of record NC_072788.1, read on the forward strand.
TGCTGTTTTATGATGAAAAAACATTAAAAAAAAGATTATTTTCCATATTTTAATGCCAT
>NC_072788.1:1000455-1082955 GCF_022539595.1 Amphiprion ocellaris
GTTTTTGACTTCTTCATGTAATAGCTTCAAAAGAAATTCAGAAATTTAAGTGTTTTTTCTTTAATTTTGTGTATTTAGCCACACACACAATATTTAAGTCTTGAAACCAAAAACCACTAAATTAGAAGTAATATTGGATACAGTATTAAGTTTATTATTATTTCAACACAACTCATCAAAATAGTTTTTAAAAGTTTCCTCTAAATCAATAAAATTAGATTTTGTTCTTGATGTGAACTATTATTTATGAGGTCAATATATATTTGTGGGACTTTTTGTATCATAGTTGACATTTTAGTGATATCCAGTCATTTTTATTAATAAGTGATTGTTTCCATAATAAATAATTATGGAATTCGTAAAGACATGATCATAATTAACATACAAAATATTAGTTATTTCACTTTTAATCAAAATGTATGCAGATATATCCCATGGACTTCCCTCAATTACAGATTGACCCAGACAAGTTTTGAGTCATTTTGCACAATTTTTGAGTCTTTTTCAACAAGTTTTATGTCAGCTTTGATATTTTTTTTGTCATTTTAGATCATTTTTGTGTCTTTGAAATAATTTTCCAGGCATTTAGGATAAATTTCATTTCATTTTGGACAAATTTTCTGTAATTATGGATCATTTTCAAGTCATTTTGGACAGGTAAATATATAATTGTGGGACTTTTTGTATCATAGTTGATATTTGAGTGATATCCAGTCATTTTTATTAGTAAGTGATTGTTTCCATAATAAATAATGATGGAATTTGTAAAGACATGATCATAATGAACATAAAAACATTAGTTTTTTCACTGTTAATATGAATGTATGCAGATATATCCCATGGACTTCAGAAGTCCCTCAGTTATAGATTGATCCCCAGGTAAGGTTGTAATCCTACACAAACCCGCATGGGTGTGTAAATAGATGAATTAAATCTGCAGATCTATTGATCGGTAGGGTGATGTCATCATCTATAGGAACCTGATACACCATCGCCTTCATCAATAATTCATCATCAGCTGCATTCATTAAACACTGAAGGACACGGATCAAGTTCTTTCACCAAAACTTTAAAGTTAACTTTGGTTAAATTAAAATAGAGCAAAAATACAGTTAAAATAAGGTAAAAATACAGTAAAAAATAAAGTAAAAACACAGTGAAAATATAGCAAAAATACAGTAAATATCAAGTAAAATACAATAGAAATATAGTAAAAATACAGTAAAATGTGGCAAAAACACTGTAAAAATATCGTAAAAAATGTAGTGAAAATACAGTAAAATATGGCAAAAACACTAAAAATATAGTAAACAAAATGTAGTAAAAATATAGTAAAAAATACATTAAAAAATATAGTTACAATACAGTAAAAATACAGTAAAATATAGTAAAAATTTAATAAAATATAGCAAAAACACAGTAAAAATATAGTAAAAATACACAAATCTCATACACACCCCCTCCTGTTTTCCCTTTCTGCCAGATTTTCCCTATTTTCCTCCTTATCTCTGTCTCTGGTGTCTTTTTCTGCCTCGTTCTTTCTTTTCACCACTTCTTTTCTGCTTTGTTTCTTTACCTTTCTCTCATTTGTTGAGACAAAATGGACCTTAATGTCTAAGTGACTTCAGTAAAATACAGTAAAATACAATGAAAATATAGCAAAAATAGGGTAAAAATGTAGTGAAAATACATTTAAAAATTCAGCAAAAATACAGTTAAAAATAAGGTATAAATACAGTAAACATCAATAATTCATCATCAGCTGCTTTCACTAAACCCTGAACGACACGGATCGAGTTCTTCAACCAAAACATGTTTCCTGTAATCTGAAAGTGTTTGAGTTTTCCTGATAAATGCCTTTTTTCTGATCATATCTGTTGTGAGCTGACAGTTAGCTGGCGCTGTTGGACCCTCCATTGATGTTTCTATAAAGCATATCTGCATATTCTCCGTCTGTACGGAGCGTATCGCTGCCTTTCATGTTGATCATGTGGCTTCACATGAAAGCAGCAGAAAGTCTTGGACTGACTTCACTCGATGCATCTTTAATACGTCGTTCAGCTACTGAACCACATGTGTGTCTGGCCTGGTTGGACTTTAGGCCTTCTGAGGACATTCTGGTGGATCTTTGAGGCTGATCTCAGGGTCAGAGGTTCAGGTTGTAGTTTTACTGGTTGGAGGACGAGGAAGAAGATCTGTCACATCCAAGAACGGTCCTCATAAGAGTAGAGGAGACACAGAACAACCACAAAGAGACACAAAACAACTACAAAATTACATAAAACACTACAAAAAGACATAAAACTACCACAAAGAGACAAAAAACTACCACAAAAAGACACAAAACAACCACAGAAACACAAAACTACCACAAAAAGACACAAAGCCACCACAAAATTACACAAAAGTACCACAAAAAGACACAAAACTACCACAAAAAGACAGAAAACAACCAGGTACATTTCTGAGCATTGACCTCGGTTTGACTCATGCACCTGCTGAGCTTCATTAGTTCACCTGAAGTTCGTGACCCGACGCCCACACACCCGGTAATCACCTTATCTGACGGTTTATCTCCTGGTAGTCGCAGATTCTGTCACTTTTCCGTTCCTCTGTTTCCTCCTCCGTCGTCTGATTCTCCGTCATGTCAGTCAGTCGAGTTACTCAACAGGTTCCTCCGTCTGTCTTTCCAATATTTCTCAACCAGTCACACCTTTTATTTCTGTTTCCTCGAAGGATTACAGACGACGGTTACGGCAGAAATCTGGTGACAGTCAAAGTGAAAGAAGCTGAAGATCTGAGCAGATCAGTGGGGAAATTCTGGAGGTCGATGATGGGGAAACACCATCAGATTTCTCTTTTAACAGACAGCAGAAAAAATGATCTTTATTTGCTTCAGAATCCTCCACGAGTGTCCCTTTGTACACTGAAAAAAACCCCAAAAAGTAGTTCCTTCGAGAAAAAAGTTTTTAAAAATAATGGAAAACTGTAAAAATTGTGAAAAATAACAGCATAATAGTATTTTTTTTAAGCAGATTTCAGTACATTTCAACAGTGTTTTTATGGTCAAACATTGGAAAAACAGCAACAGTTTTTCTATGTGGATATTAACAGTTTTGGGGTGTTTTTCTACAGTTAACATGTACATTCATGTCTTTTTTTCGTGGATTTACTGGTTACTAACAGGCAAAATTAATAATCAAGATAAGTCAGGTTTATTTGTATAGAACCCTTCATGTCCAAGACAATTCAAAGTGCTTAACATGAATCATTAAGAGAATTACAGTGAGGTGCAGATAAAACATTTAAAAAGTACATAAGACACTGCAAAAATCTAAATTAAATCATGTACAGTAACTAAATTGAATTAAGATGATTGAAAGCAAGCAACAGTCTAGATAAGTTAAAATATACCATGCAGATTTCATGCATAGATGCATGAGAAAAGAAATGTTTTTAGCCTGGATTTAAAAGTGTCTACAGTTCTGTTAAAATACCATAACAGTAATCCAGTCCAGATGAGTTTCACCTGGTCTTTCTGGGAGACAGAACTTTTAGTCCTGTTGATGTTTTTGAGTTGGGAAAAAGCTACTTTGGTGACAGCTTTGATACGGCTGTTAAAAGTCAAATCTGAGTCTATGAACACTCCAAGGTCACCAAATTGGTCGGTGGTTTTAGGAGTCTGAGTCTCAAGTTGCTTATGAATGCCGACCCTCTGCTACCAAACAGAATAATCTCAGTTTTAACTTCATTTAATTGTAGAAAATTCTCTCTCATCCAGGTGTTTATTTGCTCCAGACACAGTAAGTCTGTTGGGCTGCAGTCATCTGGAGACATAAAGCTGTGTATCTTCTGCATAACTGTGATAATTATTGTTAAATTTATGTATTATTTGACCCAAAGGGAGCATAATATAGCGATTATATTCAATATTTTAGGACTTTTTGTAAACTCAAGTACTTTCAATGTCTTGAAAAGTGGTCTATTATGGGATGACAAGTTGAACAGAAGAGGTCCAAGAACTGACCCCTGGGGCACACCAGAGGTCACGGCCAAACAAAATAACGCCAGCCTTCTAAACAGGACCTGAACCAGTTTAGGACCATTCCAGAAAGTCCTGCCCAGTTTTCCAGCCTGTGCAACAGCATGTTGTGATCTACAGAATCAAATGCAGCACTCAGATCCAGCAGAACCAGGACTGATACTTGACCAGAATCAGTATTCGATCTAATGTCATTTAACACTTTCACCAGTGCTGTCTCAAGCTGGACCAACATGGTGGCTCGGTCACAAACTTTCTCTCTTATTTTGAAAACGGTTCAGCGAAACGTATTTCTGAAAGCATTTGAGGCGATCAATACGCTGTGCAGTAGAGGTGAATGGATCGATCCAAATATCGATACAGCATTGGTATTGATATTGAACAATACCAGTGTAATAAGATCAATACTTTAGTTTCAGTTTCTCTCCTGTATGCCACTTACAAAGAATAGCACCGTCAAAAATCTTCCTGATGGCAGCGTGGATAAAAGCGTGGTTGTGTTCAAATTGTGTCAAAGAATTTTCTGATCACCTCAGTGTAAAACATGTTGCTGTTAGCACCTGAGCTAACATTAGCTACCACAGTCCTGGTACCAGCTAAAGGTGTAGCCATCCCATAGTAGACCACTTTAGAAGACACTGATAGTGCTTGAGTTTACAAAAAGTGTTAAAAGTCTCAAAATGACACTAAACTACCACAAAAAGATACAAAACTACCACAAAAAGACACAAAACAACCACAAAGAGGCACAGAACAGCAGCAATGTTAGGTTGTGTTGGATAAAAGCGTGGTTGTGTGCAAATTGTTCAACAAAGAGTTTTCTGATCACCTCAGGGTAAAACATGTTGCTGTTAGCACCTGAGCTAACGTTAGCTACGACTGTCCTGCTACCGGCTAACGGTGGAGCCATCCCATAATAGACCACTTTAGAAGACATTGAAAGTGCTTGAGTTCACAAAAAGTCTTAAAATGTTGAATCTAATCGCTATAATGTCACTTTGAGTTTGCAGTAATCAGAAAAAAAATGCGGATAAATAGAAATGAAACATTTAAACATCAAGCTGCTTTACTTCACTGAAAGGTTAAACGGACATTTTAATGAACAGTGAGATAAAACAAACGCTAAGAAGCCGACATGTTGGAGATGAGTGATTCACAGTGAAACACAGAACATTATTAGTTGTTTCTGTAACAGTAATCTGCACATCCAGACAGATGTTGGGTTATGTAAAACCCCACGTGTTTACAGGCTCAGGAATGTGTGACCTCTCCCCTCAAAGGTTTCACATTTAGTCTGATCACTAATAGTCTGACTGTTTGCAGCGAAACGTGTCTGGAAATCTACAGAAACGAAACAACAACAGAGTGAGTTTCTGTTTGTGTATTTCTGGCTGCAGTTGATGAACGCACTTGTGATTCTCAGAGTTTCTGGAACCAAATATCACAGGAATAAACTGGAAAGTCTTGGATCTGCTTTCTGTGTGATGGAACCAGCGGGGCAGACGTCCAAATAGCTTTCATCTCGGCTCATTTCCGCCGGTGTTGATTGCGAAAGGAGCGGTTTAAAAACAGAGCTGACGGATCAGGAGCCGTTCACACATGTCTGACAGGGAAACCCCACGCTAACGCAAGCAGGAAAATCACAGCAGACAGACCAAAACACTGTTTAGTGCTGGGATTACCAAACCTGAAACACAACAGGTGTACCAACACTAGACAGGAGGTTTCAGCAGCTCCTGATGGCTTTTAGGGGTTATGAGGATGAATTATCTCCTTTTTTTTATCTCTGAACTCTTAAGTTCTGCTGCTTCCGTCTGCAGATTCAGTTTCTTTTTGAGGAAAAACATCCAGGTTCTCTTACAGGAAAGTGTTTGAATTGAGATGAAAAAATTAACCCGGATGAAGCACATTTCCTCACTGTGACCTGGTGTCGCTTTAACTCCATCCATCCATCCATCCATCCATCCATCCATCCATCCATCCATCCATCCATCCATCCATCCATCCATCCATCCATCCATCCATCCATCCATCCATCCATCCAACCAACCAACCAACCAACCAACCAAAATCCATGTTTTCCTCATTCAAACACAAATAACACACAAAATCAATCTCAACATATGCAAAACAATAAAAACGACACTAAATGGCCATAAAGACATGCAAAATGAATAGTATACCACACAAAATGACCCAAAATGACAAACAAAACAATCAAAATGTGGCACAAAGTAACTATAAAGACATTCAAAACAACAAAAGTGACACAACAATCGAAACAAGACAGAAAATGAGCAAAATCAAGTACAAAACTGTCACGAAGACCCACAAAATTGAAAAAATGAGATAGAAAACTACCATAAAGAGACACAAAATTAACAAAATAGGACACAAAATGACTGTATAGAGATGCAAAACAACAAAAATGACACAAAAAATACAGAAAAACACTCAAAATGAGACCTAAAACAACAAAATAGAGTTTTAAAACATTCAAAATGACATGATATTTACAAATTAGATGCAAATTTACTGTAAAGACACACATAAAACACTAAATGTCTGTCTGTCCATCCATCCTTCCATCCAAATCCACCTTGTCCTCATTCAAACATTAAGATCAATCCTGTAAAATTGAAACATCTTTTCATTTTTACTCTTGTGACCCATCTTCTTATTGTTTGACAGCTTCTCAGTCCAGCCAATGTTGATTTCAGTCAACATATGAAAGTTTTCCGCCTTAATTCAAGAAATTAATCTCTTTCTTGTAGTTTTGGCCTTTTGCTGGTAATTTTGCATCTTTCAGTGGACGTTTTGTGTCTCCTTGCGGTATATTTACCTCTTTTGTGGTGATTTTGTGTTTCTTTGTGGTATTTTTGGCTCCTTTTTTGGGCAGTTTGGTCACAAGGTAGACGTCATGAACTCAGAATGTAATTATAGTATTTTCCAGTACATATCTTTGTGAAATAACAGCCACACTGTAAACACTGTAAAAGACCTCTAAATGTGACCCACTGGAGGCAGTTAAGGCACAAAAACAACTTGATTAGCAAAGACGAGGGTTAAAATAGACAAACCATCTGAGTCAAATCTAAGGTTTTGTTGTCCCGTTCATCCACCCCAACCTCCTCCCCAGGCAGACTTTGGTTTGTGTGGTTTCGTGTCTCTTTGTTGCAGTTTTGTCTGGTCTTTGTATCCCTTTTTTTTCTTGTTTTGTGTCTGGTTTTGGTTGTTTAATTTGTGTTTGAGGCTGTTTCGTCTCTTTTTTTCGGTCATTTTGCACCATATTTCTGTCTTTCTACATCTCGTTTTGGTTGTTTTGTGTTACATTTTTCTTGTATTGTGTCATTTTGTGCCTGACTTGAGGAATTTCATGTCTCTTTTTGGACATTTTGTGTTTGTTTTATTGTTCCATCCGAGAAATGCGGTGGAGTTATATATTTGATCGGCTGTCTGTCTGTCAGCAACATCATTCAAAAACAAACGGATTTGGATGAAATTTCCAGGGAAGGTCAGAAATGACACAAGGAACAAGTGATTACATTCTGGCAGTGATGCAGATTATAGTCTGGATCCATGGATGAGTTAAAAATTTCTGTATCATTGCCAGATAGCGGCACAGCGGCACTGTAACCATGACAACAAGTGAACACTACATGATCACATGATTGTGATCCTACTACAAATCCACCACTGAGGACTTATCAGGACTTATCCATCAGAAATGATCCAAGGAACAACTGATTAAATTGTGGGGGTGTTTCTGAGTCCCATCAATTCCCGCCGCCCGCTACATATTTAGGTCACGTGATTCGGTATCTGTACATAACGTGCACATGCAGAACACACGCCTGTACTCAGAGCAGGTAATTGTGTTTGTGGGTTCATGTATATTAAATGGTGCTGTGATCTCTGATCATCAGTAACTAATAAACAAATGTTGTATTTCTGCCAAATGGGGGATTGAGCAGTCTTGGAGGAGGACTGCTCTCTCTGAGGGCTTTACTTGTTACAGTTACAGTTACTTAAGTACAATTTTGGTTGTTTTGCATTGCATTTGGATCACATTGGATTTGAAAATAGTCTAAAATGACTGGAAAATGATCCAAAATCAGTCAGAATTTCTCTCAAATGATTAAAAATGTTCAAGAAAGACAGAAAATTTGCAGAATGACACAAAATTTGTCCAAGATGCTGTAAAAATCATTTAAAATGACTTGAAATGATCCAAAATTGCAGAAAATTTGTCCAAAATTACACAAAAGTTGTCAGAAATGACAAAAACCTTCTCAAAATGACTCCAATGAATTAACCAAAATTACTTCAATCTGTCAGAATAAGCAGAAAATTATTACAAATTACTGAAAACTAAATGGACACATTCTATGGTGCTGATATTTCTGATCATCGATAACTAATAAACTAATGCTGCATTTCTGACATATGGGGGAATGAGCAGCCTTGGAGGAGGACTGCTCTCTGGGTGCTTCTCTTGTTTACACTGTTTTTCTTTTTACGCATGTTTGGTCATCAACTGTTCATCTTGAATGTTTGCACCAAATTTCATGGTGATCCATCCCACAGTTTTCAGTAAAGACACAGAAGCCCTTTTTCATCTTTCCAATAAACGTCTCTTTTGTCTTCATCTTCTGCAGCCTTTTCCACGTGTACAGAGAACCTTAAAAGTTCTGGAGTTTGGATTAAACCCCACAGAATCCTGGATGAAGTTTGTGATTAATAATGTTCAGTTGTGTCACCACATGATCCGGTCCAGAGATGGACGGTCACTGCTCAGCCTCCTCACAGTCTGACTCAGTCTGCGTGCTGATTGGCTGATACCTGTTCTTAGTCTTTCTGATGATCCGTTTGTACCTGCAGCCGTGTGATCTGCATCCTGTTCAACGGATAATAGCCGGTTTAATCCTCAGAAACAGATCAGAGTGCAGCTCAGAAGACTTCTCTGTACTTCTTCTGTCACTTTCTCTTTGTCTTCTTATTTTCTTTCACCTCACAAAAGTACAACAAATGTATTTCAGTCCAGAACCGCTGTGTTTATTCTGAGAATCAACCCAAATGGTTTCTATTGTTTTACTCAAGGGTGCTGGTATTTGGAGCAGGAACCTGTCATTGATAACTAGCCTTCTTCATTAATGGGGATTACTGTAGCTGAATATGTAAAGTAGAAATAGAAGTCATGATATCAGAGCATCGTGTGACATTAGAATGTTTTCTTTGTTTACTGATCAGTCGATTGATTGAGATTGATCAATTTGTGTCCTGCAGATCTGTCTGCTATTCTCCGTTTTCTTTCTCTCTTCTGTCTCTTATTTCCCACGAAGGTCCAGATGTTAAACCCTTACTTGTTTGGTTTTTTATCATTTAATCTGTAGCTGCCTCCTAACATAGCTGCTAGCCATTAGCATAGCATTAGCCTCTATGCTAGCAGCTGATGCCCTGATTAGCAGAGATGTTTCTGCTTCTTGTTCAGTTTCTTTGCTCTGCTTTTCGGTTTCTTTTCTCTGCATGCGTGTGATCATTGTGATTCGTTCCCCACATTTGTTCAGAGCTGAATCAATGAGTCACAATCTAAATATATCAACATTATTTAGAGTAACGATTCATTTCGTTTCAGAAAAAGCAGCATCAAAGCGGCAGCGATCGGTCAAATTGGTGACACACGATACTTGGATTGTTGGCAACTAATCTTCAACGAGCTGGAAGCTTTCGTAAATAAATGCGTTCAACATTAAAAGGGCCACAGGCTTGATTAAATCACACTTAAATACTCCGCAACAGGCCTGACTGATGGAGCCTCTTTCCTGGACATTGTTCTTGGAACCAGAGTCCAATCCTTAAACACACCCAGCCAATGATCTGATTCTGATTTGTGAGAAATACTCAGAGACTGACTGGTAGACCTTTCACTGCAAAAACTCGTCTTACCAAATCTATTTGTCTTGTTTTCAGTCAAAATGTCTCATCACACTTGATTTAAGATAAATTCACTTAACAAGAGACATTTCAGCAGATGGAGGGACTTGTTTTAGGACAATGCATCTTAAATATCTTGTTAAGTCAAACAGTCTTGAAATTATCTTGTTGAATTTTACAAGAAAACTCAAAATAAGTTTAGCCCTCGTGTCGTCTTGCGGGTCAAATTGACCCGTTTTAAAGTTTGAAAATGTGGGAAAAAATATATATCTTCACAGTGAAACTTCTGATGTCCACATTTTTAACATTTTTGGGAAATCTTTGAACATTTTTTGGTGGAAAAAAATGTTAAAAATGTTTCTTAAGAACATTCACAAAAAAAATCAACCAAAATCCAGTGAATTTCACTGGATTTTGGTTGATTTTTATGTGAATGTTCTTAAAGAAAATATTAGAAGTTTTACTGATATATATGGAATCACTTTAGATATTTTTAGGATTTTTTTTGGAGGATTTTTACTCATTTTTTGAAAATATTTACAAGAATTTTCTTGCCAAAATTGGGGAATTTTTTTTTTAGATAAAACTTTTAAGAGAAACTTTTAAGGAATTATTGGAATTTTCTTCCTGAAGGTTTTGCAAATCTTCAGACATTTGGGGATTTTTTTTTTGCATATTTTTTTCAGACAAGGAAACAATATTTTTTGGTGCCTGTAAATGAAGACAACAAGAGAGTTAATTCATCTCAAATTAGGAGGTTACATGAAAGCAAAAATCTATTTTTGATTAAAAAACAGCTTTTTTTTTTTTTTTTTTTTTTTAAGCATATCTGGCTTATTTTAAGACACCTAAGCTTGACAATCCTGGTAAAATGTAGCTTAACAAAAGCTAATTTTAAGATCTCAATATTCTAAATATCATATCTTATTTCTAGAAATCTTACCAAGCCATTTTTACTTGTTCTATTGGGAGATTTTTTTTTTACTTATTTCAAGGTAAAAGTTCCTTTTAACATTGTGGACGTCTGACGTTACGGTGAGCGTATTGCATCACTTCCTGTTGTAGCGCTGTGTTGTGTTCTGTGACTGTTGTAGCTTATCCACTCCATCTAATTTGATATTCATTAAATCTGCGTGTAGCGGTAATATTTGAATCGTAACATACACTCGTTTTCTTCAAGCACCTTCTCAGTACTTAATTCTAAGTTAATCTGTTATCTCTGTCCGCTAGCCTAGCACTTAGCAGTTAGCATGGCTTCTCCCTCTTCCTCTCCTTCTCTTTCCTGCTCAGTGTGTCACATGTTTAGTTACTCCTCTGCCTCCTTTAGTGATAATGATACCTGTAATAAATGCAGTCTGTTTGTAGCTTTGGAGGCGAGGCTCTCTGAATTGGAAGCGCGGCTCCGCACCATGGAAAACACCCCGCTAGCTTTTAGCCAGGCCCCCTTAGCCGGTGCGGACCGCAATAGCATAGCTGCTAGTGTAGCTTCTGCTAGCCGTCCCCTAGCAGCTCTCGAGCAGCCGGGAAGTCAGGGTAGCTGGGTGACAGTTCATAGGAAACGTAGTCCTAAACTCAAGCCTGCTGTCCCAGCACACCACAAACCGCTTCACGTTTCTAATCGTTTTTCCCCACTCAATGACACACCCGCTGAGAAACCAACTCTGATCATTGGCAGCTCCGTAGTCAGAAACGTGAAGCTAGCGACACCAGCGACCATAGTAAAATGCCTCCCAGGAGCCAGAGCGGGCGACATAGAAGCAAATTTGAAACTGCTGGCTAAAGATAATCGTAAATACAGTAAGATTGTTATTCATGTCGGCGGTAATGACACCCGGTTACGCCAATCGGAGGTCACCAAAGTTAGTGTGGCATCGGTGTGTAACTTTGCCAAAACCATGTCGGACTCCGTAGTTTTCTCTGGACCCCTGCCTGATCTGACCAGCGATGATATGTTTAGCCGTATGGCATCGTTTCGCCGCTGGTCGTGTACGTGGTGTACTGCAAACAACATTGGCTTTATAGACAATTGGAGCGCTTTCTGGGGAAAACCTGGTCTGATTAGGAGAGACGGCATCCATCCCACTTTGGCTGGTGCAGCTCTCATTTCTAGAAATATGGCTGATTTTATTAGAACTCCTAAAGCATGACAACCCAGAGTTCAGACCAGGATGCAGAGTTGTAGTCTTCCACACCTCTCTGGAGTTTCCTCTCAGCTGTCACCCTCCAGTAAATCACTTAGCTTTATTGAGACTGTGTCTGTCTCCCGACCACCAAAATTCAATAAATTAAACAATTCAAAAATAAACAAAAGACATAGTAACCATAAAAATCTAATTAAAATTAATACCACTATTTCAACTGAGCGAAGAAACAGGACAATTAAATGTGGTCTGTTAAATATTAGATCTCTCTCGTCTAAATCTCTGTTAGTAAATGATTTGATAACTGATAACCAGATTGATTTGTTCTGTTTGACTGAAACCTGGTTGCAGCAGGAAGAATATGTTAGTCTAAATGAATCAACTCCTACTAGTCATACTAACTGTCATGTTCCTCCAATCACAGGCCGAGGAGGAGGAGTGGCAGCAATTTACCTCTCTAGCTTAAAAATGAACCAGAGACCTAAACCTAGTTACAGTTCATTTGAAAATCTTACTCTCAATCTCTCTAATCCAGATTTAAAAGCTCAGAAACCAGTTTTATTTGTTGTTGTATATCGTCCTCCTGCTCCTTACTCTGAGTTTTTATCTCAATTCTCAGACTTTTTATCTGATTTAGTGTTCAGCTCAGATAAAGTCATTATTGTGGGTGACTTTAACATTCATGTTGACGTGGACAGTGACAGCCTTACGACTGCTTTTAATTCAATATTAGACTCAATTGGGTTTTCTCAACATGTAAAGAAACCAACTCATAGTTTTAATCATACCCTTGACCTCGTTCTGACTTATGGCATAGAAATCAAACAGTTAACAGTATTTCCCCGGAACCCTCTTCTTTCTGACCATTTTATGATAACATTTCATTTTACAACAATAGATTGTATAGGAGTTAAGAATAAATATCATTACAGTAGATGTCTGTCTCACAATTCGGTGACTAAATTTAAGGAAATAATACCCTCTCTATTTAGTCCAGCACCACTTACTGATATAATGGAAGGGAAATATTATAATTTTACCCCCACAGAAGTGGATTATATTGTTAATAATGCTGCAGCCTCACTGCGTACAACACTTGATAGTGTTGCACCTGTAAAAAAGAAAGTTCTATCTCAGAGAGGACCTGCTCCTTGGTATAATTCCCAGCTGTGGACTTTAAAGCAGGCGTCCCGAAAACTGGAAAGGAAGTGGTATTCCACTAATTTAGAAGAAGTTTATGTAGCTTGGAAAAATAGTCTAGTAATTTATAAAAAAGCTCTTGGTAATGCCAGGACAACATATTATTTATCTTTAATAGAGGAAAACAAGAACAACCCCAGGTTTCTCTTCAGCACTGTAGCCAGGCTGACAAAGAGTCAGAGCTCTGTTCAACCTTGTATTCCTTTAGCTTTGAGCAGTAACAACTTCATGAGCTTCTTTACAAATAAAATTATTACGATTAGAGAAAAAATTAATCTGGCCCTTCCTACAAATGTCACAGATGTATCATCGAGTACAGATACTTTAGAATTGGCTGTAAGACCAGATGGATATTTAGAATTTTTCATTCCCATACATCTCTCTGAACTAATTTCAATATTTTCTACATCTAAACCATCAACATGTTTTTTAGATCCTATCCCAACTAGACTGTTCAAGGAGGCTTTACCTTTAATTAATTCCTCAATGTTAGATCTGATTAATCTCTCTCTACTAACAGGTTATGTACCACAGGCTTTTAAGGTTGCTGGAATCAAACCTTTACTTAAAAAGCCCACTCTAGATCCAGATGTTTTAGCCAACTATAGACCAATTTCCAACCTCCCATTTCTCTCTAAAATTCTGGAAAGAACAGTTGCAAATCAATTATGTGAACATTGACAAAGGAATAGCTTGTTTGAAGAGTTTCAGTCAGGCTTCAGAGTGCATCATAGCACAGAAACAGCTCTGGTGAAAGTTCCTAATGACCTTCTCATAGTGTCAGATAATGGACTGGTCTCTATACTTATTTTATTGGACCTTAGTGCAGCATTCGATACAATCGACCACAAACTTTTATTACAGCGACTAGAACATTGTATTGGCATTAAAGGGACAGCACTGGACTGGTTTAAATCCTACTTATCAGACAGGTTCCAGTTTGTGCATGTCAACAATGACTCTTCTGAGCATACTAGGGTTAATCATGGAGTTCCTCAGGGTTCTGTCTTAGGACCAATACTGTTCACATTATACATGCTTCCCTTAGGCAACATTATTAGGAAGCACTGTATTAATTTCCATTGTTATGCTGACGACACTCAATTGTATTTATCTATGAAGCCAAATGAAACTAATCAGCCAGCTAGACTGCAAGATTGTCTTAAGGACATAAAGACCTGGATGACCTATAATTTCTTACTACTAAATTCAGACAAGACTGAAGTCATTGTATTTGGCCCCAAACGTCTTAGAGAATTGCTTTCAAAGCATATAGTTACTCTGGATGGCATTACATTGGCCTCCAGTACTACTGTGAGGAACCTCGGTGTTATCTTTGGCCAGGACATGTCCTTTAACTCGCACATAAAACAAATCTGTAGGACTTCCTTTTTCCACCTGAGAAATATTGTGAAAATCAGGAACATCCTGTCTCAGAGTGATGCAGAAAAACTAGTCCATGCATGACTACAGTAATTCCTTATTATCAGGTTGTCCCAATAGCTCTCTGAAACATCTACAGCTGATCCAAAATGCTGCAGCCAGAGTACTGACGGGAGTTAGCAAGAGAGATCATATTTCTCCTATATTGGTTTCTCTTCATTGGCTTCCTGTTAAATCTAGAATAGAATTCAAAATCCTTCTTCTGACATATAAAGCTCTTAACAACCAATCTCCATCATATCTTAAAGACCTGATAGTACCATATTATCCTAGCAGAACTCTTCGCTCTCAGACTGCAGGCTTACTTGTTGTTCCTAGAATCTCTAAAAGTAGAATGTGAGGCAGAGCCTTCAGTTATCAGCTCCTCTCCTGTGGAACCAGCTCCCAGTTTGGGTTCTGGAGGCGGACACCCTCTCTAATTTTAAGACCAGGCTTAA
Source organism: Amphiprion ocellaris (assembly GCF_022539595.1). Lineage (NCBI taxonomy): Eukaryota > Metazoa > Chordata > Actinopteri > Pomacentridae > Amphiprion > Amphiprion ocellaris. The sequence goes on from NC_072788.1 coordinate 1,015,653, forward strand.
AACCTTACTTTTTGACAGATCTTATAGTTAGGACTGACTGGGGGACCCTGAGGGGGTCAGCTGGAGTCTTCCTCTTGGACGTCCCTTAGTTCTGCCCCTAGTTCTGCTGCTACAGGCCTAGACTGCTGGAGGACCTCTCTGGATGCACTGAGCCCTTCTCTATCTACCATCAGATTTAATATATATATATACCATTATTGCATTACACTCACTCTGTTTCTCCCTGTGTCCTTTCTCTGAGTGTCCCTGATCCCAGAGCTGGATGCTTCAGATCTGTGGTTGTTCTCCCACCAACTGTAACCCTCTACCTCTATCCCTCTATCTGTATCCCTCTATCTCTACCTCCTCCTCTCTATCTCTATCCCTCTATCTCTACCTCTATCTCTACCTTTCTACCTCTTCTGTCCCTCTCAACCCGTCCAGCCAGCAGCAGATGGTCCCCCCACATTAGAGTCGGGTTCTGCTCAAGGTTTTTTTCCCTGTTAAAAGGTGTTTTCCTGCCACTGTCTCCTTAGGGCTGCTCTGGGCTTCAGGCATATGGGTTCTGTAAAGCGTCTTGAGACAATTTGACTGTAATTGGCACTATATAAATACAATTGAATTGAAATAAGGTATTTTTTCTTGTTTTGAGAGGGGCTTTTTTCCAGTGAATTCCTGCTGTAGTGAACGTTCAATTTCTTCAAAGCGAGTCCAATAATGGCAGCGGTCACGTGGGGAACTTCTCGATGCCTCCGTATCTGTTTTTATTTCCCAGGCCTGCGGTTTGAGAACATCGCAGAGAACAGGGAGTTTTTCTGCAGCTTGATGGAAGACAGAAACTGAGACGGAGAAGCCGATTAGAAAGACGTAAAGACCTAAACACACTTCAAAGACGTGGTTCCACACATGTAAACGACTGTACGGTGAATAGAAAGAACACACGATTGGGCATTCTGGAAACAAACGACAACACGAACAGAGAAAGTCTGAGCGAACACAGTCGCTTTAAATCACTCACAGCTTGTCGGAAGAACAAGGGGTTCAGTTGTGTTTGTTTGTAGTTTTGCTGCCAGGATTCACTAAATACTCCAACATGAACCAACATGATGGTTTTTATGAATGAAGGAAGTTTTCTGAACTCTGTTTATCCGTCTGCACTGTTTCAGTATAAACAGTGAGTTTTACTGTCAAAAGGTCACACCATTAAAAAACTTCTCTTTGTCTACAGGAACTTTATTTAATGGAGCAAAGTTTTACCTTCATACTATGAATATTTCTAGAATTTCAGGCCCTTGAAGTCCATAGAGGTGGGTCCAGATTTATCACTGATGAAGTGATGAGGCTCAGAAATGATGGAAAAAGTCCATTTTTAATGGACTTTTTCCATCATTTCTGATCCTCATCACTACATCAGTCCAGCAGATAGAAAATAATTTAAAAAGCTGGAAAAGGACCACAAAAAGAGACCAAATTGTGAAAAAAAGAAGCCAGAATTACCACAAACACAAAATCAGCACAAAAAGACCCAAAATCACCACAAAAAGAGGTAAATATACCACAAAACAGGTAAATATACCACTATAACAGGTATATATACAACGAAAAAGTAAATATACCACAATACCAGGTATATATACAACAAAAACAGGTAAATATACCACAATAACAGGTATATATACAACAAAAAAAGGTAAATATACCACAATAACAGGTATATATACAACAAAAACAGGTAAATATACCACAATAACAGGTATATATACAACAAAAACAGGTAAATATACCACAATAACAGGTATATATACAACAAAAAGAGGTAAATATACCACAAAACAGGTAAATATACCACAAGGAGACAGAAGATGTGCACTGAAAGATATAAAATTACCACCAAAATGCCAAAACTACCACAAATAGGTGCAAAATCAACACAAATAGATGCAATATCGCCACAAAAATAGGTGAAAATACCACAGAAAGACACAAAATCTCCGTGAAAAGAAGCAAAATTACCCCAAAGAACCATCTGGTTTTTCATCTGCAGTAACTTTATCAATGATCAGAGTTCTACATTCAGACTGTGATTATATCTAGAGGTCCAGATTTATCTCCTTTTAATGGATTTTTTCCATCATTTCTGATCCTCAGAACTTCATCAGTCCACCAGATAGAACCATGACATTTAGGAGGAGAAACACATCTGAGTTCTGATAAAAACTGACACCAGATCAGTTTTACATCCATCCTGGTGTCTCAGTCTGAAGAATAAATCTGTTTTTAATTCATTTTCTTTCTGGTCAACTTTGAGCATCAATATTATGGGATGAATCATAGTTTGAACATTATTTTCTCCTGCTGTCTTTTCCTCAGCCATCTCCACATCTTGGGAGAACTGATTACATCGTAATAAAAGTCCTTCTCTCGTCTTCTTCAGATCTACGACCAGGAGTTGGAGAAGGTGGAGGACTTTGAAGGTCTCTCTGATTTCTGCCAAACATTCAAACTGTTCAGAGGAAAGACTCAGGATGAAGGAGAAGATCCCTCAGTGGTGGGAGAGTTCAAGGTAACATCAAAGTTTCTCTGTTTGCTTATCGTATGTTACATTTATCTTTACCCCGTCATAAAACATCTGGTTGGTCGTGTTGCAAAGCAGCAAAATATGTAACATCATCTCAGGAAATGAAGGAGTTCAAGAATCTCAGGATCTTGGAGTAAAGTTGCTGCTCTTTTGTAAAAAGGATCCAGTTTAGGTGGTTCAGAAGCCGACCTTCCTTTCAAGGATCTCCAGGCTTCTCTTTACGTATCTGGAAACACCCCCAAGAGGAGATTTAAAACAAGTTTTACATCCACTTCAAGTGTAACGGTCTAAAAAGTAAAATTGTTTTCTGTTCATTTACTCTGTAGTTTGAACAGTAAAACTGCAGCAGTTTAATGTCATAGAGTCCTAGAAACAATCGTTGGTTCTCTGGATGTGTTTCTGTTTTCTGATAATTCACCAGAGAAAACTTTAAACAGTGCATTGTGGGTAACCTTTCCAGGCTCATATCAGCATGTGTGATAGGTGGTTGGTCAGAACAAGTTCTAGACAATGAAAGGAGCATTTTTACACACAGAAGATACCAGGATCATCTAACAGACATTAATTTTCTAATATCTCCTGAAAGTATGAAGTTACGAGTCCTCAAAAATGAAGAAAAAAGTCATTTAAAGGGGCAGAATTGTACTTCAAAGCTCTGTCACTCTGAAAATATTCATAGTTTGAAGGTAAAACGTTGTATGGTTTCATTAAATATGCTAAGTAAAATTTGATTGAGAAAAACTTAAAATAATTTTCCAACGTGCATTTTCTTGAAGACTCCTCTTCATTTGAATCCCTTTTTAATGGACTTCTGAGCCTCATCCCTTCATAATGTAAAATCTATGAGGTTTATGAGGCTTCAACAGTTTCAGATTGTCTTAGTAACTGATAAGTTCTGGATTAATCTTTGCAGCTCTACGTTGGTCGAACATCTCTTTGCCTTGAAAACAGTAGCAGTTTCCTCTGGACACTTGAGCCTGGTTGCATGTATTAAACAGGTCGGCTGTTTCCAGGTTCGTGTACAACTTTCCGAGGACGTTCTGTGGGTTTAGTATCTTTCTGTGGTATTTTCACCTGTTTTTGTGAGGATTTTGCATCTATTTGTGGTAGTTTTGGCCATTTTGTGGTAGTTTTGCATCTTTCAGTGGACATTTTGTGTCTCCTTGTGGTATATTTCCCTCTTTTTGTGGTATATTTACCTCTTTGTGGTATATTTTTGTGATATATTTACCTCTTTTTGTGGTATATTTACCTCTTTTTGTGGTAATTTTGCATCTATTTGTGGTAGTTTTAGCCATTTTGTGGTAGTTTTGCTTCTTTCAGTGGACATTTTGTGCCTCCTTGTCGCATATTTACCTGTTTTTGTGGTATATTTACCTCTTTTTGTGGTGATTTTTTTTTGTTTCTTTGCGGTAATTTTGGCCCCTGTTTCACAGTCTGGTCTCTTTTTGTGGTCCTATTCCAGCTTTTTAAATTATTTTTAGTTGCAGTTTTTATCAGAACTCAGATGTGTATCTCCTCCTAAATGTCATGGTTCTATCTGCTGGACTGTTTAATTTCTGAGGCTCAGAAATGATGGAAAAAGGCCATTTTTGGACTTTTTCCATCATTTCTGAGCCTCAGAAATTCATCAGTGTGAAATCTGTGAGGTTTATGACGCTTTAACAGTTGCAGATTGTTTTAATAACTGATAAGTCATGGATTATATAATGTTCTCTGTGTTTTTGCACTGTGTGTTTCTATTTATTCTGTACTGCCTTTATACTATTTTTTCTCCTTGGAGCTGCTGTAACAGTGAACTTTCCCCACTGTGGGATCAATAAAGTTTATCTTATCTTATCTTATCAGTCCTTGTAGCCCTACGTTGCCTTGAAAGCAGCAGCAGTTTTCTCTGGACACTTGTGTCCGGTTGCAGGTATTGAACAGGTCGGCTGTTACCATGGTCTTTCTGAGGATGTTCTGTGGGTTTAGTGTCTCTTCATGTGGCTCCATGTTGTTGTGATCAGACCTTCATACTGTCACAGTTTATGGCAGGACTCCTTGTTCTTGTTGTCACTGAGTTCAGTTGTTTACGACTCCGGCTGTTCCTGCAGAATGGATTTAGATGATGTTTACTGCACAGTGGATAAGAATCTGAACATACTTTTTATGTATCAACATTAAATGTAGGTTCTGTAGGGCATGAGGAGGAGGCTGGACTGGAACCAGAATAATGATAAGAAGGTAGAGGCTGTAATGAGTGTAGCACACATCTGCATGGAGATCAGTGATACATAAATATGAACGTCCTGCTAAAGATCTAACATAAACGAGGTCTGAGTGCTCTGCTGGATGCATGTTTAGTTTATGGTAGAAGTCTGTATCGTCAATTAAACATATCGATTCCATTCGTTGTGGTTCCATCGGCTAAAAGTTGAGGAATGTTCCGTATACATGAGACAGACCTTCCTGAAAAAACTACCCCTTATACACCACCGTTCTAAAGTCTGGGGTCATTTAGAAATGTCCTTATTGTTGAAATACAGAGCAACTTTAACTAATATAGAGCAACTTCAACTAATATAGAGCAACTTCAACTAATACAGAGCAACTTCAACTAATACAGAGCAACTTTAACTAATACAGAGCACCTTCAACTAATACAGAGCAACTTCAACTAATACAGAGCAACTTCAACTAATACAGAGCACCTTCAACTAATACAGAGCAACTTCAACTAATATAGAGCAACTTTAGCTAATATAGAGCAACTTTAACTAATATAGAGCAACTTCAACTAATATAGAGCAACTTCAACTAATATAGAGCAACTTCAACTAATATAGAGCAACTTCAGCTAATATAGAGCAACTTCAGCTAATATAGAGCAACTTCAACTAATATAGAGCAACTTCAACTAATATAGAGCAACTTTAACTAATACAGAGCAACTTTAACTAATATAGAGCAACTTCAGCTAATACAGAGCAACTTTAGCTAATACAGAGCAACTTCAACTAATATAGAGCAACTTCAACTAATACAGAGCAACTTCAACTAATATAGAGCAACTTTAACTAATACAGAGCAACTTCAACTAATACAGAGCAACTTCAACTAATACAGAGCAACTTTAACTAATATAGAGCAACTTTAACTAATATAGAGCAACTTCAACTAATACAGAGCAACTTCAACTAATATAGAGCAACTTCAGCTAATATAGAGCATCTTTAACCAATACAGAGCAACTTCAACTAATATAGAGCAACTTTAGCTAATATAGAGCAACTTTAGCTAATACAGAGCAACTTTAACTAATACAGAGCAACTTCAACTAATACAGAGCAACTTCAACTAATATAGAGCAACTTTAGCTAATACAGAGCAACTTTAACCAATACAGAGCAACTTCAACTAATATAGAGCAACTTCAACTAATATAGAGCAACTTTAGCTAATACAGAGCAACTTTAACTAATATAGAGCAACTTCAACTAATATAGAGCAACTTTAACTAATACAGATCAACTTCAACTAATATAGAGCAACTTTAGCTAATACAGAGCAACTTTAACTAATACAGAGCAACTTCAACTAATACAGAGCAACTTTAACTAATACAGAGCAACTTTAACTAATATAGAGCAACTTCAACTAATATAGAGCAACTTTAGCTAATACAGAGCAACTTTAACTAATACAGAGCAACTTCAACTAATATAGAGCAACTTTAACTAATACAGAGAAACTTTAACTAATATAGAGCAACTTTAACTAATGTAGAGCAACTTTAACTAATATAGAGCAACTTTAGCTAATATAGAGCAACTTTAACTAATATAGAGCAACTTTAGCTAATATAGAGCAACTTTAACTAATATAGAGCAACTTTAGCTAATATAGAGCAACTTTAACTAATATAGAGCAACTTTAGCTAATATAGAGCAACTTTAGCTAATATAGAGCAACTTTAACTAATATAGAGCAACTTTAGCTAATATAGAGCAACTTTAATTCATATACACTACCCTTCAAAAGTATGGGGTCACTCAGAAATGTCCTTATTTTTGAAAGGAAAGAATTTTTTTTCAATGTAGATAACTGTTTCCACCGCTGTATATTCTCCTCTCGGTGCTGACATGATGTTCTCACAAAGCTAAGAACACAAAAAGGTGTTAAATCTGAAACGACTTCCAGAAACAGTGAAACATGCAGGAATCCTTCGGGGCGCCTGCTTCATGTGGTTTACGAAAAAGACACAAAGAAAAATAAATGTGTGCACGAGCACATCCAGCTTCCAGTCAAACAGATGGCAGCGGCCTGGATATGCTAACAAGTCGTCCACATGGAAATCAGAAAGGATAAAATAAAACTTGTGGACGGAAACAAGTGAGACCAGGTGCCGTGTGTCGGTTTGAATTAACTGTTTATAGCAGTAAAAGCTGCCGAGACTCTCAATCCCAACAATGTTCTTTATAAAAAAAAGTTCATGTAAAACTAGAGCTTCAACAAAGAGAATAACTGCAGATTAATGCAAAAGTCAGAGTTCAATCACAACTCTACAAAATCAAGACGTTCTTTAATCCCCAAGTCAATATTAGTTCCTGCTAAACCTTCAGATTAGTTCAGCAGAGATGCTTTTAAATGCTCAATAGCAGTATTTAGCTGCATCACTTTTATGGCAATTTCTGTTTGACCATTTTTATAGCATAAAATGTAGATGTGTGTTAGGGATTTTATTTCTCACATTGAAATTTGAGGCTGTTCGACAATATCTGAGGAGCTATTAAAGATAAAAACCTGAAACGTTCACGGTTATTTCTCATGTCATTGATTCAGAATTTATAATATCGGACAAGTAGATCCAATAATCTGTGATAATGGAGGACCTGATACATGAAAAACAAGTAAAGCCGCCTCGAAAAGTCCCAAAGTGTTGAGCACAATAACAATACTGAAAATGCAAAAGTTAAATAGTATTTATTTTTTTCTGATATTATTATTAATTCTCGGAGGCTGTGAGTCACTTTTGACACATGTTCAGTGGTTGTGGACAATTTTATGTCATTTTGTACAAATTCAGTTTCACTTTCAGCAACTTGTGACTAATTTCGGTCAAACTGTCCAGAGTTAGTTATCGTCTTTCACAGTTTGATGGAATATCTGGAAGGGAATGGAATATCTCCTGGACTGATGAAGTTCTGAGGCTCAGAAATGATGGAAAAAATCCATTAAAAGGATAAATCTGGACCCTCCTCTATGGACTTCAAGGACCTGGAACTCTGGGAATATTCCCAATCTGAAGGTAGAACTCTGATCATTAATAAAGTTACTGGAGATGAAGAACCAGATGGTTCTTTGGGGTCATTTTGCTTCTTTTAGTGGAGATTTTGTGTCTTTCTGTGGTATTGTCACTTATGTTTGTGTCGATTTTGCATCTATATGTGGTAGTTTTGGCCTCTGTGGTAATTTTGCATATTTCAATGGACATTTTGTGTCTTCTTATGATATATTTACCTCTTTTTGTGGTGATTTTGGGTCTTTTTGTGCTGATTTTGTGTTTCTTGTGGTAGTTTGGACCCTTTTTTCACAGTTTGATCTCTTTTGTGGTAATTTTAAATCATTTTAGTTGCAGTTTCTATCAGAACTCAGATGTGTTTTTCCTCCTAAAATGTTGTCATTTCTGAGCCTCATCACTTCATCAGTGGGAAATCTGTGTGAAATCTTTGTACTTCAGGGGCCTGAAACTCTGAAAATATTTATAGTATGAAGGTGTAACTTTGCTTCTTTAAAAAGAAAAAAAACTTTTGATAAAGAATCCGACTCTCCAGATATCTTTTTCACTGTATAGTTTATTACAGGAGTACAATCACGGTAACAAAAAAACAAAAAAAAGGAAAGGAAGAAAGTAGCACGAGACATTCATATTTAAACTAAATGAACATTTTTTTCCTGCAAAAAGAAATACAAATATGTACAGAATGACATAAGACAGGTTGAGAAACCGACAGGTGAGAGGAGGGGATGTGTAGTCGATGGCACTTAAAAAATAAAACATACCTCGCAAGTGCTTTCTGTTTCCATAATTAATAAAATCAAATAAAATGCAGTGATAATAAGTCTGAATAACAAAACAAATAATAATTATTACAGTAATAAAATCAACAATATTAACATTTTAAACACTGTTTACAATATAATTGAAATACATAACATTCTAAATACATCCAATATTTACCAAAGACCTTCTCATTTAGGCTAAAAACTCTAAATCTGTAATAGAATAAAAAATAGCATTTCAAATATCTTATAACAACAATATTAATCGTACAATAACATTAATATTAGGTTATTAGTAGACGTAAATAGCTGATTTTCCCCATGGCTTGCTAAAGGAAGGAATATTATACAAATTAATATAACCTATTTATGCTCTTTTTTGCTTTCACAAAACGCAAATATTTTAATCACCTAAATTTCATATATATATATATATATATATATATATATATATATATATATATATATATATAAAAGGGAAAGAAATAGCAAATCTCACTCGATACAAACTATTGCAATCTAGAACTCTCAATTACAAAATGTACACAAGAAAAGCAGCAAAAAAATTCTATTTTTTTCATTTTATTTTTTTAAACCGTGAAGAAATCAGTGGTGTGGTTGGTAGAAAGAGTGATAGGCAGAGTCCGTCTGGAATGCTATTGGACGGCAGCATTGTCCAGTAAGAAAAGCCCTCTGAGTGTGACCCTGCCCTCCCCTGAAACCTCATTGGTCCATTTATCTCTCTCGAGCTTAAGCGCAGAGCAGAACTCCGTCCGAGCATTCAAGAACGTCCCAAAGTTCCACTAAAAAGTCCCGCCATGGAAGTTTTCTTTGTTCGGGAAAAAGAGCGGGATCTCTCCGAGAGTTCTGATTGTGCAATCTCTTCTAGCTCATAAAGTCGCTCAAACCATCGGATTTATTTTGTTTTGCATTCTTAGTGTTGCCAAGACAGAACATCGCCTTCTCCGCAGAACTCTAAATGAGTCAAAATACAAACAGCACATGAGTAAACGAACACGGGATGACGAAGCGACACTCAAGCAGCATGTATGTAGGTCTTCTCCACCTCGTCTGTTCTCCTTCACGACTCCTCCAATCCGAAACATCTCAATGCAACTTGGAAGGGTGGCGTAGAAACTTACAGAGCAGATCTGGACCAGATTACTTCTGACCTGGATTCAGCTGGTTTTATCTCGCCAAGTTTTTGTCATTTTTTTTCTGCTTCTACCATCAAATTACCAACTGAGGAACCTCAAATGAAGGTAAAAGTTGTTTTATGTGGATTATTTCTGCATTCCAATCAGAAAGTAATCGGTCCATGTCTGAAACTACAACAGTCAGAGTTAAATATCACAAAGTAAAGGGTGGTTCGATGTCCCTTACGACGACGCCTAGTCTGCACCTGAGTTTACCTGCCATCAGCACTGTTTGGGTTTGCTGTATGTGGGCGGCGTTTTGAATTCATGCAGACGAGCAACCTCTGCAACATCTCGGTTCAATGTAGAATTTGGGAAGTCAAGTAAAGACTTGTAGTTTTTGTGTTTAGGGTTTGTAATCTGGATTCAAACAAATCTTCGAAAAGTAGAGTTACAACCTCTAAAGACCCTAAAAACAAAAGTCCTGCAGTTCAGAACCTCTACATATCCGGTTTCCTTTCTAGTACTAGAACTTTGAGAAGCTTATGGCAGATCAGTTGAGGTAATTTTATGACTGCAGGGTTAAAAATATCAATGAAAAAGCAGCAGCTGAGGTTGCCCATGTACATCCCTTCAAATAGTCCAGAACATCCAGCCACTATGTCTTTCGAATCTAAACTACGATGCTTATGTCTGCATTGATAGTTGACCCTAGCTACAGTATAAATTCAACCCCACTCTGTCTTTACTGCATCGTGATACGTCTGCATCTGTATTCCAGTAAACAATTTGAATTTTGATGGAAAACCCCTGATAAAAACCAACACAGATCTCTGCTGTTTTTAAAAAATACGAATCAAATCAGACAAAAAGTTGAATTTGGGCGGCACTTTAACGAACTCCGGCTCTAAATGACCAGCTTCCTGCTTCTTTATCCATCTCTTTTACCCTGCTAGACAACTAAAATGGTTGGTTGATTTTGATTAAGCACAAGCAAAATGCTAGAATATCATACTCTTTCGTCCTATACCCTGTTTCATCCATCTCACCTCTCTCACAGCCGTCTTTCCTTTCCAACAAACTTCAAAAGTACCACCATACTTCTCTCTCTCCCTTTGTGCACGACCCACATTCTCTTTCAAATTATATTACATAGCTTTTTGTACATACTTTTTGTTTTGTATATTTCTTTAAAAAAATACACAGAATAGAGCATAATTAAGAACTTTTTTGGCAGCTTCTTCCTTTCTTAAAGGAAAGTCCCGATCATCATCAGCTGTAACAAGAGACGGAGACTTCTGCTTTTCTTTTAGTCTGAAAAGGAACCTCCAACTTGGGAGAACAAAGGTGGAGAAGAAAAAATAACTCTGAAATTCCTTCTTTCCTTCCTTCAATCTTCTTCGATCACTCACCCTCTACCACCTACTCGTCGGCCCTCCGCCCTTCAAACCGTCGCTCCCAGGAGCTCTTCCGACTTGGCCATGATCTCGTTCTGGTTGGAGTCCAGGCCGTAGAACTTGACCTTCAGCCCGTCCACCGGGTGGACCACCGGTACCGTGACCACGCGGGGGAACTGCCGGGTGGCCAGCTCGAAGCGGCTGGTGCTGGCCAGCTCGATGGCCAGGATGCGGAGGAAGAGGGTGGCGAGCTGCTTCCCCAGACAGGACCGGACGCCGCCGCCGAAGGGCAGGTAGTGGAAGCGTCCCTCTTTGTCTTCACCTCGCTCCTGACTGAAGCGGTCCGGGTCGAAGGCGTCCACGTCCTTGAAGACGGCGGCGGTGTCATGGGTGTCCCGGATGCTGTACATCACACTCCAGCCCTTTGGGATCTGGACTCCCTGGAGGGAAAAGACAACATAGCAATGAGCAGGCTTGTAATCAGGCAGATGTTTTTGTTGTAATCAATGACAGCTTGTGCAGCCAGAGACTTTGGAAACTGCAGTAGAGTCTAATTTCTGGCGCACTCTGAACTACGGGAGCCCAGCGGGAAGGCGTTGGTGGCGGATGTTGATGAGAAAATCGATTTTCATTAAAACAAATCGACATTAAGTACAAAGTCGAATTAATCGATAAAATCGATTTATTGCCCTGCCCTAAGATGGTGCGTATATAAGGCGGCTTTAACTTCAGTTCTACAAGCATGTAGAGGATAGACTAACGGAGATTTGTTGTGTTGGCCGATATGGTGAACTTTACGTTGTTGATGGCAATGTTTGATTTTAGAAAACAGAAAAAAATGGCACTTGTTTCTTCCAAGTTGAGACCCACATAGCAGATGTACTTTCTTTCCTGATAATGACCCTAAAAGAGGCTCCACAGGGGCGGGTCCTGCAGACGGAATACGTAGCTTTGGGCTTTGGGCTTCTAGCCACAGATAAGAAGACGGTACTTTTAAGGGGCTACTCACGTCCAGCTCGAAGGTCTGCATGGCGGTCCGGTAAGCACCGGAGACGGGCGTGAAGAGCCTCAGCACCTCCTTGATGACGCAGTCCAGGTACTTGAGGCTGACGATGGTGTCCAGCCGGAGCTCTGCTTCGCGGCAGAGGCAGCCGTTGTGGAGGAGGCCCCGGGCCCTCAGCTCGTCCCTCAGACGCTCCAGGACCGGAGGGTGGCGGAGCAGCTGCATGATGAGGGAGGTGCTGGCGCTGGCGGTGGTGGCGAAGGCAGCAAAGATCAGCTCGATGGTCGATTCCTGTAGGAGAGGAAGAGGCAGAATGAGGATTCAGTCATCTGTCCTGATTTATCTAACAACCCAACATATTAGTTGACTCAGCAGCAATTTTTAACCTCGAAGTTTTATGCAACTCTGTTCCTCAAAGGCTATAGCATCATTATCTCAAATGAGTAAAATTTTGGTACAATTTCTCCTCAACTATCTCTGATTTTTATAGCATAAAATATGGATCTTTATAAAGGTAACTCTGAAGATAACTTTTGCCCGTTGGCTCATTTTCAGCACATTTTTCATGACTATATTTTGGTGTTTATGCCTAAGAAGTAGGATCCAAAATCGAAAAATAGACCCCTATGAAAAATAAATAAATAAATACATTTAATTAAAAAAAAAAAAAAAAAAAAAAAAATATATATATATATATATATATATATATATATATATATATATATAGTCTTAGTTATATCTAAGAACAATTTAGAAAATCCAGATCTCTGTTCTACTCAGATCCGACTTTCTACCAATATTTTAGTTTCTTTGGTCCAACTTGTTACACCTGTGAAAATTCAAAAAGTTTATTTATGTGTCGAGGTATTTCAGATAAAAGTATTCCATATGTTTAGTTTCATATTATTGTGACATGGAGCTACATCTGCTTCAGAAAATGTGACTTGTTGACTTTTGCAGAATTGCTTTTTTTGCTAGTTTGAGCTCAAACATAGAACTTCTGCGAAAATTTCAGGTTTTTATCCTTAATAGTTCCTCAGATATTGTTGCTCCAACTGACTCAAATTTCAATGTGAGAATGTGGAGTGAAAGTGAGTTTTAAAATCTCACAGATACCATTTTACACAAATATAGTCCATAAAGCTTCAAGTGAACCAGAGACGGTCGAGCAGAATCCCTCTGATGATTTAAGGTGGAATAACCTTATAGAAAATAAAACAGCTCCTAAATCGGGGGGGTCCAACATGAGGCCCGCGGGCCAAAAGCGGTCCTCCAGAGGGTCCAATCCGGCCCTCAAAGTGTAAAAATTTCAGAGAAGACATTAACTGCACATTGTAAATTAGTAAAACTATAAATTTAAAATCATTTCTAGACCATGACAAGTTGTTTGGATCCCAAAGTAAAATACTAGATTATTCATTTGTTCTTTTGTGTCTCATGTCTCATTTTTGTAATATTTTGTCTTGTTTTTGTCTGACTTTTGTCATTTTTTTGTCTAATTTTTGTCGCTTTCTTTTTTTTGTCCAATTTTTTGTCTCTTTTCTGTTTTGTTTCATGTCGTTTGTCTTGTTTTTGTAATATTTTGTCTTGTCTTTTTTGTCGTTTGTCTCATGTTTTTGTCATTTTGTTTCTCGCTTTTGTCATTTTTTGTGTAATTTTTGTAATTTGTCAATTTTTTGTTGCTTTCTACCTTTTTTGTCTCTTTTTTGTTTTGTTTCGTGTCATTTGTCTCTTGTTTTTGTCATTTTGTGTCTCATTTTTGTAATATTTTGTCTCGTTTTGCTTGTTTTTTTTGTCTGACTTTTGTCATTTATCCCACCTTTGTGTCATTTTGTGTCTCATTTTTATAATATTTTGTCTTGCTTTTGTTGTTTTTAGAATGAGTTTGACACCCCTGTCCTAAACTGTCACTATTTGCTACTGGACTGCTGTCAGGAACAGCCAGTCGCTGATATGGAAAGTAGAGTGTAACTCCAGCGTACACTGAGTGCTGGTCTGTTCTGAGGGCGTATGAGTTGATTTGTCTTTACTTTGTGGGAAAGCCAACTGGATTCTCCCTCGGCTTCTGATGCGCCAATAGCTTGTCACTGGAATAAAGGGTCTGCAGAGTGGAAATAAAGATGCTGGTGGACGTTAGCCAGCCACAGCCCAACGTCCTGCTGCAGAGGTGTCAGCAGATGTAGGCTTTACCATTGGAGATGACTGATTTCATGATTTGGAGGTGCTATTTTAGAAACCTTTTTTGTTAATAAGCACAAAGAGAAAGCTGTGAGCAACCCGACCTTACTTCAGACTCGCCATTTGTTTCGTAACGGCCCAAAAAAAAAAAAAGAACCGTCAAAAGCCAGTACATAATAAAAGTATGTTGTTTTTAATTCCTGAAAAGCAGCGTGTTTGGAAATATGGAGTCTCCGGCCAAGAACAACAGCGAGCGTGCCATGCCGGGCCCATTATTAAGGCCGTGGAATAAATAGGAGTGAGGCCGGGCAACACGACTCCCATCAGAAACCTCTCATCTGCCATCGTCTGTGTCAGAACACGCCTCCACATACGTGTGGAAGCGGCAGTAGTGTGTTTCAACATGTGTGTGCGTACAGGAGGCCTCTTTCAGACCCCTCGCAGGGGGAGTGTTGACTTATTTTTGGCCCTGGACTTAACCCAGAAACCACAACGAGCGAGGGAGAAGTGAGGGAGAGTTGAGTTTCCACTGAATTCCTCAGAATTACTTTAATAGGTAAATAGAGGGTGTGACTGTCGGTGAGTCTGTTTTTACTGTTACTGTCTGACGGCAGGAATCAGATCAGAATCCGTCACCTGGTTACTTATAATCTACAAAATGAGACGTTATGAGGACTTTATACAATCCTCCCTCAATCAGCTGAAACTACAGTAACTTTATTATATTTAGTTGAAGTCCATAGAGGTGGGTCCAGAGTTCTCACTTTTTATGGACTTTTTCCATAATTTCTGAAACATTCAGAGCTAAAAAAAAAACAAAAACAAAAACACACATTTGAGTTCTGTTTACAACTGCATCAGTTTAATGTTTATATTAGAAAATGATTTTTCCAAAGAAAGAATCATGTCTATGAGATGATCCAGGTATCTTCTGTGTGTAAAAATGCTCCTTTCATTGTCTAGAACTTGTTCTGACCAACCACCTATCACACATGCTGATATGAACCTGGAAAGTTTACCCACAATGCACTTTTGAAAGTTTTCTCTGTTGAATTATCAGAAAACAGAAACACATCTGTGTCCAAAATGCCTTAAAATTCTGCAAAAAATGTGCAAAATTAATTCAAAATAACTTAAAGTTGTCCACAAATTATTCAAAAATGTCCAAAATTAGTCGTAAAGTGACTGAAAATGTCTCCAGAAACAGAAACATGTTGGAGTTTTACTGTTCAAACTATGAAACATCCCATAATATTGATGCTCAAAGTTGGTTATCAAGAAAATGATCAGAAGCCAGATTTAGTCTTCTTGTGACACCTGGATGGATGTAGAACTGATCTGGTTACAGTTTTTACCAGAACTCAGATGTGTTTTTCCTCCTAAAATGTCCTGTCAGTGACCTCTTGTGTCTTTTCTCCACCGTCCATCTGTCCTCCCCGTCCTGCTCCACCAGGCGGATTATTCTATTTTATTTTATTTGATGGTTACCTTCAGCTCCTGCATGGTGAGCTCGGTGCCGTTCTCTTTGGCACTCTCCATCAGGACGTCCAGTGCGTCGCTGTAATCCTTCCCCTGGGAACACAGGGGCTTCTCCCTGATGGCTTTCTCTATGCTTTTCTGGAGCGTGTCTCGTGCACGGATGCCCTGCAAACACAAACAAGTAGACTTGACCAACTAGACAAGTTTTTATGGACTTTGACAGATGTCCCAAAATGAAAAAAATCTGCACTAAAACACATGGAGATCGCCAACTAGAAGGTGGAGGAAATGCTAAATCAGGTGACCTAAACATAACTTAGCATGAACTTAACAACTACAACTTGGCCAGAAGGGAATAGTTTTGGATTGGAGACACCAAAAAGGAGTGTACAGAGGCAAAAATACAGAACACAAAGAGGAGTTTCCACTAACCTTCCTGTAGCCGCTGAAGGGCAGGTCTATGGGCAGACTGAACAGGTTGTTCACAAAGTCCTGGAAGGTGGAGAACAGATGCCTCATCTCCTCCTCCGACACTCTGAATCCCAGCAGAACTCTGACGGCCATCGTGAACGACAACCTCTGGCTCTCTCTGCACAAACACAACCAGGGACATCCCATAAACGCATGAGAAAGGGTTTGAAGTCCATCAGATGCAAAGAATCTCAGATTGCAAATCAGAAGTACGAGGTTCATGATGTCTATTACATTTCTACCCAAGATATCAGTGACTTCTCTGTTCTATCAGCAAGAATGAAACTTTAGAAACTGGGATATCACTGATGTCTATGCTGATGTATTTAAACACATGAAGTTTCTACTGAGCTCAGACATGTCAGCTGTTCCTTAAACTTAGATTAGATCATTTGTGTGACAAAGGTGAAGCCGATAAAATAACTGAAAATAACACATAATAGTCTTGTCAACTTTATTTTTTTCTCAGCTAGTTTTTTTGTCAGATGAATGAATGAACGTCAGCTTTAAGATACGGTTTTTCCAAATGCAAAATGCTAAAACACAATTCTGCATTTATACTTGGTGTTGTCTGTGATCTTAGTCAAAGAAATCTGAAAAGTTTAAAGAAGCATCATGGTGTCAGATGCTAAAAGAGTTGGGGGTTTTTTTGCACTTTCACCGAAATTAGCAAAATTTAAATGGACAACTTGAAGTTGAGACTCAAGATTCAAAACAATTAATGCAACAGTTTGCATCAGTGTAGTGATAACAAGACATTTCAGGTTGTACAAACCTGAACCCTCGCTACGACAACCTAAAACAACCAGTAAAAACAACAAATTTCCATCGACGTCTTGAGTAGTTGTTGAACTAATTTGTGAGATTTAGTTGTACAAAGATAATAATAAAAGTTAGCTCAACTAAGCATGTTGATCAGTCAATTTATCTTTTAAAGGATGCAAGATTTCTTTTTCATAAATACCTTATTTTAGCAGCAATATCAGAAATAAGGTAAGAAGTACAAGCTGGATACCATTAACCGCTACAGGAGTCTTTGTTATGGTGCCCTATTTCTAGCTAAACCCTCACAATGTTACACAAACACCAACAGCCACCTCACCGCCTGCAACTATCAAAATTCAAACAACTGAAATATTTTTTTAAAAATGACTTCTTTAACATTACTTGAACATTAATGATTCTTTGCACTGCCAGCATGGAACAGTCCTTGTCGGTTCATATATTTTCAATAATCGATCAATGGCTAATTTTTCAAATAATTCCTTACTGATAACTCCAAAAATACTGCAAGAAAACAACTGATAAGTCAGAATAAATCATGGTTATTGATGCATTTTTTTCAGCAGCTAGTCATACATGGATGAGTGAACTTTGGCTGAACCCAAAAGTTAATAAAACTGAATGTTTCATGTCCCTCAAATCTATTTTTACAATTGTCCTCCTGTAACAATGACATTTAGTGTGTCTGTACACTATATTTACACTTTCACCTGTACTAATAAAGTTCCTTTCTGCAGTAGTTGTAATAATATCCTGACCCATTGTCTACTTCCTGTGAATGTTCCCCTCCAGACTCTGCTGTACCTGTAGACGTTGATGGGGTCGGGGTTGGAGCTCCAAACTCGGAGGCTCTCCTGGATCACCTGCTGGATCTTGGGCAGGTAGGACTCCAAGGCCTCATGGCTGAACACTTTGGCAAACACCTGCAGAGACAGAGGGGGAAAGAAAACATTGTCATTTCACCTGTCTGCTCAGGGCACAGATAGAAATCATAGGATTTATAGTAAACGCTTGTAAATTTGATGTATTGGCACAGTGTCAGAAGTCATAAAGAAATTAGTTTGAAGACTGTCAGAAAATATACAGTCGATTATCTGTATGTACTGAAACAAGGACGGCAATTCTGGCCAAGATGGACAACAGTTATAGGGCAGAAACTGAATGTAAATCAAGTCTTTATTGGTTTAGGTTAACATTAAAAACAACTGTGATGTCTTCAGTTGGACAGCAAAGTTATCAATAGTTTGCCAAAGATACGTCTCGCCTATGCAACCTTTCAAATATCTCTTTGAGATCTCGTGACAACAAAGATTACATCATCATTTTACCTGATAAGTTTAAAGTTTATTAATTTAGATGACACATTTAAAACAACCAGATTTTATTTGCTGTACATGCTAACAGTCAGGCAGCAATGAATCAATCCATAATGACTTGATATTGCTAATCAAACATTTGGCTTAACATTGGCAAGGTAAATTGCAGGACAAGAGGTAGTATTATGGGTGGAATAAGTCTTTCAAACCATAATTTAGTTTCGTTAGGTAGAAAGTAGTATTTTGGTGGAATAAACCTTTAAGACTATGAGAACTGTAATTTATGTGCACTTTAATCAGCTGTGTCGAGTTTTTGTGAAAAACGAAGATCCTAAAAGCGCTGCAGAAACATAACATTGGGACAAAGCAAGGATCAAGCATTGTGGGAGTTTAGCTAGCAATGGGGCACCATGACAAAGACTTCTGTGGTGGTTAATGGTTTCCAACCAGACTTAAAGTATTCCAAATGAGATAGAATCTTTGATATCAATCCTTGAGTTGCTAATTTCACGTATCCATAGTGTCAAAGGACAGCCGCTGTATCTAATGTGTTTTTAATGAATTGTCAGTTTAAGAACTTTAAGCAAGATTTGAGTGTTTTTCGTTTAAGATATCGTCTTTCTGTGGCAATTTACAGAGCAGCTCTACAACAAGTTTCCCTCTCCTTTCTCATTTCTACACTTTTTTGTCCATTAATCCACCTCTACTTTCTCCTCAGTTACACCTAGACTTGACTTTTCTGTCGTGTGTTCATTTCTGCGATGCCCAGCCCTTCATTTATCCCTCCTGCTCCCCCTCCGTCGCTCCTTACTGAGACTTATACATTGTGGAGGTTTTCCCCTGTAGTCAGCAGAAGCAGAATGACAGACAGACAGAGGCAGAGTTAAGTCTTTCCTGGCCGCTCGTAGTATTTCTTCGTATGAATCAGTCACCAGTCGTCAGTGTTGTTTGGACAAATAACATTCCATCAGATTTAACCTCCAAAACTGCCCCTAAAACAGTCTTGGGAATGATTTAAAGTGGAGAAGAGAGGAGAGCAGAGCGGACTAGAATAGGGCTTTTATATTCATATGAATCAGTCTCTGACGCTCGGCTTTATTTGGATGAATAACATTCTTGTGCGTTTTAACCTTTAGAGCTTCACCTAAAACAAATTCTCCAAATGTAGACGAGGACAGACAAGAGCAGAGCAGCTTTTTTAGGAGGACGTCCATCTAATAGTACGATTTACTGTCCTTAGATTTTCCACAACTAGATTTGATTCAAACTTAAAATCACAGGAAGTGAAATACGACACATTCTCAAGCTAGTTCTGCTACACATGGTTTACATTTTCTGCTCAATGAAACACGACTGGAACATCTGAACAGGCAAATTTTATATTAGAGATGAATTGTGGTGTTTAATGATTGGTGGCCAGTGGAGCTTTTAATTCAATTCAAATGACCAGACTTCTGTCAGCAGTCACAAGCAGATTTGTTATTAGTGTTTTGGTGATTTTTTAAATGTGTTTTATGAGCTCCTTTTTTATTATCTAATTTCCTTAAACTCCTAACTGCACCTCATCTGTGGTTGTTTACATCTTATTTAATCGCAGTGGGTTCAGTTTATGATCACACTGAGAAACTAAACTACACACTG
The DNA here is from genome assembly GCF_022539595.1 of Amphiprion ocellaris. NCBI lineage: Eukaryota > Metazoa > Chordata > Actinopteri > Pomacentridae > Amphiprion > Amphiprion ocellaris. Next base: position 1,035,656 of record NC_072788.1, read on the forward strand.
CAGAGGTTGCTTTTTGTAATTATGACAGGATATGTGCAGAATAACACGCTCAGTTTCATAAAGACAGTACAGTCTGAATTCATAGCTTTTAAATATGCACTGGAAGACTGATTACACAGCAAAAAAATACTTTTGAATTAATCAGAATATGCCCAAATGACTCTAAAATGGTGTAAATGGCCAAAATGCCAGAAAAAATATTCAAAATGACTTAGAAAATGGTCCAAAATGGGGTGGAATGTGTCTACAGTTACTCATAAATTCTCCAAAATGGCTCGGACATTGTTCAAAATGACAGAAAATGTCCAAAATTACTCAAAATATGTTCTTAATTATTTTAAAATTGTGCACAATGACTCGAGACTTGTCCAGAATGGCTCCAAAATTGTTCAGAAGCACTAAAAAATGTCCAAAATTACCAAAGTTTTTTTTTTCTCGAATGACTCTAGAATGGTGGAAATGACCAAAGTGCTAAAAAAATAATGTCAAAAGATTAATTAATAGTTGTACAGAATGACCAAAATGACAAAAAAACATCCAAAATTGTTCAGAATCACTAAAAATGTCCAAAATGACCAAAGTTTTGTTTTGAAATTAATCAAAATATGTCTAAATGACTCAAAAATGGTGTCAATGGCCAAAATGCCATAAAAAATATCCAAAATGACTCGAAACGTAGAATAACCAAACAAGTGTCAAAATAGTACTTATTAGTGGTCCAAAATGGCTCAAAAATTGTTCAGAATCACCATAAATGTCCAGAAACAGTCCATAAAGGTCTGAAAATAGTCCAACATTCTAAAGAAAATGTCCAAAATTACTCAAAATATTTTCTTAGTTATTTTAAAATTATGCAAAATGACTCTACACTTGTGCAGAATGGCTCCAACAGTGTTCAGAGTAACTAAAAATGTCCAAAATGACCTTTTTTTTTTTTTTTTTTTTTTAAATTAATCAAAATATATCTAAAATGGTGGAAATGGCCAAAATACCAGAAAAATATCCAAAAATGGCTCAAAATATGTCTAGGATAACCAAAATGTCAAAAGATTACTTAATAGTGGTCCAGAATCTCCAAAAAGACCAAAAGTTGTTTTCTTTTTTCCAATTCATTGAAATATGTCCAAATGACTCTAAAATGGTGGAAATGGCCAAAATTACTTTTTAACACTATTGAATGTCATTTTTTAAAAACAATTTTATAGTTTGTTGAATTAAAGATAATAACAAGCCATGCTTGGATGCTAATATTCCACAGTTTTGTAATTGCTGCCAGATTTTCGCAGTTTTGTTTTGTTTTTACAATGTGTTTTTTGGGATATACTTTCCATATGTTGACACTCAGTTATGAAGACAAAGCGTTCCTGCTTCTCCTCATTGAGTCATAATAGAGGCTGAGGGGGAAGAAAGGATCCGAGTCCCGGCCAGCGGAGGGTAACTGTGGTTCCTGAGGTCCATGTTCAGCCACCAAACCATCAGTTGGGCACTCGTTCTCTCATTTTCCATCTCTCTCCAACCCCTTCCCTCGCCCCGCCGGCCTCAGAATGAATGAACAATAGTCCTCTGACTGCAGCATGTATGTGAGCGCTGTGTTAGGGAGTGGTCAGTGCAGATCACAGAGCGCTCTAAGACGTTAGCAGCGCTACATTTCCTCTGTTGCTGATCGCTTTACATGACCTGCAGTCCAACCCGACCGCAGAGATTACACACCGAACCCGACCTGGCCGGCCTGACCTCCATTCTTCAGATGGAAGTTACTGCGAACTCACTGAGGTGTCGATCTGTAGCACAAACTACTGGGTGAAAATTGCAGGAATTATACATTTCTGCGCTTTCTTCTACTCTTTTCTAAATGGCATTGATTGGGTTAAGAGTGGTGTTGCTGCTCTAACTCGGACTTAATCAGAATTTACTTGCTTGAAACCCAAATGTCAAACATTTTGGCTGAATTTTCAGACTTTCATATGTTTCAGACCTGGATTTTTTGGAGGATTTTTAACCCCAACAAACCTTAGAAGCTATTTTTAGAGTTCAGTACCTCAACAAATGTGGTGAAGATACAGACAGAATAGTTTCCAGCAGGTCAAATTATTGAATGGTTCAAAATGGCCAAAATATCTGGAAAAAATATCCAAAATGACTTAGAAAATGGTCCAGAATGTGTGGAATGTGTCTAAAACTACTCATAAACTTTGCAAAATGGTTCCGAATGACAGAAAATGTCCAGAAAGGTCTAAAATTGTCCAGAGTTCTGAAGAAAATGTCCAAAATGACTTGAAACGTGTCTAGAATAACCAAAGAAGTGTCAAAAGATTACTGAGTAGTTGTCCAGAATGACCAAAATGACAAAAAAAAATCTAAAATGTCTCAGAAGTTGTTAAGAATCACCAGAAATGTCCAAAATGACCAAAGTTTTTTTCCTTTTCAATTCATTGCAATATGTCAAATGACTCTAAAATGGTGGAAATGGCCAAAAAGTCTGGAAAAAAAATATCCCAAATGATGTAGAAAATGGTCCAAAATGGTGTGGAATGTGTCTACAATTACTCATAAATTGTTCAAAATGACAGAAAATGTCCAGAAACGTCCAAAAATAATCCAACGTTTTAAAGAAAATGCGTCTCAAAAAGCAGAATATTGGCGTTTTAACAGGCAAAGTCTTTAAACACCCCAGCTGAGGAGAGGCTGGTCGGTGATTTGGTGAAATCCTGCTGAAGCCAACGCCGGTTAAAATGCTGTGAATTTAACCGTTGAACCCGTCTGCACTGGATTACGTCTAATTGGTCAATTTGAGCGGCACTTTGGCTTTTCCTCCGCCGACACATGAACGCATGAAGGTAACTACAGGTCACACAGACTCCATCTGCCAATCAAACGCCGGCTTTCATGCGGTGTCACCGTGGGACGTTCCACTCAGGACCGGCAGCAGTCGTCCCGCTGCACCACAGAAACGTGACTGTCCTGCAGCACAAACACACACTGATACTGTCCTAATAGCGTCCATATGTGTTAAATTATGTGAAAGTGCTGCGAGCTGCTGGTTCTCAGACATGTAAAGACTCCTTTATTCTTCCCTCCTCTTCCCGTCTCTGCCTGCCCCTTCATCCATCCTTCTTTTTTCAAAAACCACTTCTTATTCCTCTCAAATGGCCGTCCTTGAAGCTTTTTGTCTTCGCCGTGAATCAGACAATTTATGAGTCATTTTAGACACGTTCCACCCCATTTCGGACAATTTTCCAAGTCATTTTGGATAATTTTTCCAGACATTTTGGCCATTTACACCATTTTAGAGTTACTTGGACATATTTCAGTTAATTGAAATTTTTAAAAAAAACTTTGGTCATTCTGGACATTTTTGGTGATTCTGAACAACTTTGGAGCCATTCTGGACAAGTCTAGAGTCATTTTGGACAGATTTCCATCAAAAGTGGAGACCTCTGCAGACACAATAAAGCAGAGCTGCTCCGTCCGAGGCTAAATCACTGTTTATTCTAAACCAGAATCTCGAATCCAAGCGTCTGCTGCGATACTTACAGGAACATGTGTGTCCTGAATGTATTTCCAGAGGTGGAAACTGACAAACAGCTGCATGAAGAATAAGCCAGTTTCTTCCCCCTGACCTCCTCAGAATCAGCTGGTTCTTTATCTACAGGAGCTTTAGTAGATTCAGTGAAGCCATCAGAAGAAAAAAATGCCACTAAAAATTATTTAAAAAGCTGGAAAATTACTGCAAAAAGTGACCAAACTATGAAAAAAGGGGGGAAATTACCACAAAGAAACACAAAATCAGCACAAAAAGAGCCAAATCACCACAAAAAGACAAAATCTCCACTAAAAGAAGCAAAATTACCCCAAAGAACCATCTGGTTCTTTATCTGCAGTATTATGTATCGTAGTTTCATGTCACAAAGAGACAAAACTGTCCCCAAAGTGCGGTAAATGACAAAAAAAAAAGAGGCACCAAACAACACAAGACCAGAAAAACAAGAAACAAAACGCCTAAATTTAGATACAAAGCAAAAAACAGACAAAATCACACAAAACAAGACAAATGAGATGAGAAACACCAAAAAAAAAAACAGAAACCAAACAAGAAAAATGAGATGCAAAACAGGAAAAGAGAGACACAAAATGACAGAAACGAGACCAAAACTGTTCCAAAGACAAACAGAAGAACACAAAACTGACAAAAATGACAGAAGGGAGACGAATAAATGACAAAGATGAGCAGAAAACAAGGAAAAACTGACACAAAATGACCAAAAACATCAGTTTTACATCCACTCCAGGTGTCACAGTCTAAAGACTCATCATTTCTCTACATCATTTTCTCTATAACCAACTTTGCGCATCAATATTATGGGATGTATCGTAGTTTTTCTGTTCTGAGTTGACTGTAAGACTCCACACACTGTCTATTTTATGTAGTTAATGCATTACTGTGTGTACATATCATTATTTGAGTTGACTTCACTACATTTCAGAGTTTTGTTTTAACTCCATCTAATTTGTTTGATGCCTTTAGTTAAAATTAATGTTACAGATGCATATTTTAGATTTAAAAGACATTGCATTTTATGATTTTTTTTTAACTCAAACATTTCCATTTGTAGAAATTTGCCCCGTGTCATTCATCTGCTGCTGGAATTTAAGCATACAAACCACCAAAACTGCAGTAATCACTGTTCGTAAAGACAACACTGCATGTAGGCATCTTGTTTAAAGTCTTCTCATGCAGGACTCCTGATGTTTTCAGTTTAAATCTGACCTCTGACACTGACGAAGCTGAGGAAGATGTGAGACTCAGAGCAGCTTCAGCTCAGTTAGACTTGGTAGTGCCCTCTACTGGTGATGTGAAGCACAAACATGAAGTGGGCAGGCAGAGCAGCATCACCTCCAACAGCTAGAAGATCTTCTGATTTCACTCAGTCGAGACAATCAGCTGATTCTATCTACAGTAACTTTATTTAATGAGGCAAAATTTTACCTTCATGAGACTGAAAACTTCATCAGAACTACATCAGTTTTACATCCACTCCAGGTGTCACAGTCTAAACAATTTATCTGTTTTTGTTCATTTTCTCTTCAACCAGCTTTGAGCATCAATATTATAGAATGTATCATAGTTTGAATGGCAAAACTGCAGTTGTTTAATTCTGGTTCAGATCTTGTATTTACGTTTAGAAAACTAAAATTATTTGAAGTTTTCCCTCAACCAAATGTGTCCAAAATGACCCAATTCTTCTCTAAAAAGACAAAAACTTCTCTAAAATGATTCAAGATTTGTCCCAAATGACCCAAAACCTGTCCAAGCTGACTAAACTTTTGTCCAGATTTGTCCAGAATTACTCCAAATTTGTCTAACGTGACAAAAACTTCTCAAAAAATCATTCAGTTCTTGTCCAAAAAGTTTACTGTTCACACTACAATACATCCCATAATACTGGTGCTCAGAGTTCAAAGGTAAAACTCTTTATTTAATCTACTAAAGTTAGTGTAGATGAAGAAGGTTTGATGCTCTGATTGATTCTCATTAAACCACCCAGAGGTCAAGTTCTTGTTTTTCCTGCCTCTCTTTCTGCTTCTCCTAAGTTTAGGAACAGAGCCGGAGGTTCCAAAAGAAAGAAAAACAAGTGGGAAAGGAAAATGTGTAGAGAAAGAGGTGGAATTGAGGGAATCTGGGCAGAAAAGACGAAGTGAGAGTTGTATCAGAAAGGTGAAAATAGAGAAGAGGCTGCCAGTCACCACGGTGTTTGGATCTGCTCCACGATAGAAGGACAGCATGTTAACCAAATCAGCATGAGATCTATCAGCTTCTAGAGTCTCGCCAGGTGAAGGAAGGTTCTCTGTTCGTATATCTGTCTGTTATGATAAGCTCAGGGAACAAAGATCAAATCTGCCTCCGTCATATTTAAGCTAAAAACATCCAAACTTAACCAAAGTCAGAGTGACGAGGTGGTCAGTGTAAAGTTCTGTCTCAGTGTTCAAACCTACCAAAGGTCAAACTGAAGCCTCCTGAGCAGGAATCAGTCAAATCTGAATGTTTGTGTTGGTTTAGCTAAAGTTAAGAAACATTTTCACTGCACATGTCAAATCTTTCAGCTCTCTGGAGTGGTTGGAGAATTTAACATTAAACAGTGAATATATTCAAGGATTTAAAGCACCAATAATCAATGGTGACTTATTCCAGGTCTGACTGCTCAAGTAAATGCACAATTACAAGTTACAAATTCGAATTTGCAAACATTATTTTGATCGTTTGTCAATGTGAGCTTAATATTGTGTAAATTTGTTGTTGAAATTGTTGTTGATGATAGTAATTAAGTGCAAAACACATAAAAAGTCCTTTTAAATAAGGACTCTTTGCCTAACACTATCCCTACTAACCCTACTAACTCTACTAACCCAAACCCTATTAACCTTGCTAACCCTACTAACCCTAATCCTGATATGGATCCTTAATAAAAAATACCATTGATAGTGGAGGAAAAGCTAATTTCCCTAAATCAGTGTAGTTTGTTGGTTGAACATAATTTCATCATAAGCTGTTTTAACTCAACAAAACTGCTGCATTCATTGTTTCATTGAAACCAAACCTTATTTTTTACAGTGTGGAGGCTGCATAGAGTCCAACAGCTCACGTTTGTTTAACTGGAAACTTGGTTTCAGACCCTGAAGTGCTTCAGACTGTCCAGCAGCTCGAACAAATGAGTGATAAAGTGTGTGTGTTTGCTGCAGAAGTGCGGATATCTGATGCTGTTTTCGGTCAGGGATGATGTGTAAGTCCTGGCTGGCCTCGTTTGGCCCGGCTCGGCCAGTAGTGGAAAACCCAGTTCGCTGCGGTTCTCTGAGAGTTAGTTTCCTAGCTTAACACGGGGTTATATGGAAACTGGCTGGCTCTAGTGTGCTGTGTGAAGATTGTTTTTCCGAACGAGAACCGCACGAGGAGCAGTTCTGGTCCAGTGGGTCAGACGGTAAAAGAATGTTGCTCATTCTCTTTCTCGGTCGATTCGGTTGTTTCGTTTCTGTCTGTCGACTCGGTTTTATTATCCAGAAAACAGGAGGGAGAGCAGCCAACACAAACACCTACATCAGCCACGAACGCTGCCCAGATGACCTCTCAGCCTCCTCCTAGTATCACTGTCAGTCTGTTCTTTGATTCAGACTGCAGCCACATGTCCTGTTGAAGAGCTCTGGAGCCGCCACCTGCTCTATCAAGGCACGTGTTGAAGGCAAATACGTTCCACTCAGTGGGATCTGTGTGTTGTCTGTCTTTACACTCTAAGTAATAATGTTTGGGCTCACAACATTCAATCTTTTTGAGTTACGTCAACTTCTAAGGAAGCTACGTTCAATCCAGAAACTGCACTGAATTCAGTATCGGCACAGTTGTTTGTTTACGTCAGGTGTGTAGAGTTGTAGCAGGACACTAGGCATGCTCGCTGTGAATTATTTTCTTTATTAATGTAGCATTATTCTGCTAATTCTGCCGTTCTAGTCAATCCTATTTTCTCTTAACCTCATGAGCTTTGGTTGGAAGTCTTTAACCACCTCGTTAAGTTTTTGTCATGGTGCCCGTTGCTAGCTAAACTCCCACAATGCTCTCTGCTAGCCAACATGAACTTCCTGTAGTCTGAATGATGCCTCTACAGTAGTAAACAGTAAGAGGCTCCACCTGGTGGAACAGCCAGGTATTACAGCTGATCTATGATACATTTTCTGACATATATGTTGAGAATACAAATTTCTTTTTTTCCATCTTTTGGAGCTTGTGGAGCCTCAGTACATCCTACCCTCCAACACTACATTTACCCTCCAACACTACATTTACCCTCTACCACTACATTTACCCTCTACCACTACATTTACCCTCTAACGCTACGTTTACCCTCTAATGCTACATTTACCCTCCAATGCTACATTTACCCTCCAATGCTACATTTACCCTCTAACGCTACATTTACCCTCTAACGCTACATTTACCCTCCAACGCTACATTTACCCTCTAACACTACATTTACCCTCCAACACTACATTTACCCTCCAACACTACATTTACCCTGCAACGCTACATTTACCCTCCAACGCTACATTTACCCTCTAATGCTGCATTTACCCTCCAACACTACATTTACCCTCCAACACTACATTTACCCTCTAACGCTACATTTACCCTCCAATGCTACATTTACCCTCCAACGCTACATTTACCCTCCAATGCTACATTTACCCTCTAACACTACATTTACCCTCTAACGCTATATTTACCCTCCAATGCTACATTTACCCTCCAACGCTACATTTACCCTCCAACGCTACATTTACCCTCTAATGCTGCATTTACCCTCCAACACTACATTTACCCTCCAACACTACATTTACCCTCTAACACTACATTTCAGTGTTCTATCTCAGCTTGACAACAAGATTCTTGAACACCTACAGAACATTAAGGAACAGTATGGAGTTTCTAAAGAACTACTCAGTTTTCAAGTTTTCACCATCGTTCAAAAGTTTGGGGTCATCCAGATAATTTCATGTTTTCCATACAAACTCCCACTTTTATTCATGTGCTAACATAACTGCACAAGGGTTTTCTAATCATCAATTAGCCTTTCAACACCATTAGCTAACACAATGTAGCATTAGAACACAGGAGTGATGGTTGCTGGAAATGTTCCTCTGTACCCCTATGGAGATATTCCATTAAAAATCAGCTGTTTCCAGCTACAATAGTCATTTACCACATTAACAATGTCTACACTGGATTTATCATTCATTTAATGCTATCTTCATTGAAAAAACAATTGATTTTCTTTCATAAATAAGGACATTTCTAAGTGACCTTAAACTTTTGAACGGTAGTGAATGTTGGTAATAGGTGGTTCTCTTTGAATCAGTCTCAAAACTACCCAGCCAAATTTCATGAAACTTGGTAGAGAATTAGAACACCAGCAAAGGAACAAGCCGTTGCATTTTGGTGCAGATTCGGAGAACTTAGCTTATAATTTGCGACCACAAACTTTTGAACGGTAGTATACGTGCACTGGATTGATTGTAATAACTTGAAGTGTTTATTATGGTGGAAAATGGTATCAGATTGGGACTGTGTTGGTGTGTCGTCTGAACTGATGAGTGTTTGTCAACCAAAACTTATCCAAAATGACATGAATGTGTTTGGCAGACGCTAAATATTGAATAAGTCAAGGTCTCCAATGTAAAACTTCATGGTTTGGTCTCAGAAACCAGGCTGCCCATCTTGTCTTGTCAGAAGCTCTTTGACGTTGCTCAGAAACGTGCGACATTGAGCAACTCTCCTGACCTCGTCTCCGGCTGCTAGCGTTGCGACCGGGGGCAGGTGTGTGTGCACATATGCCTCCGAGTGTGTCGGCCCCCACAGAAAGCCCCTCTTTGTGCCGCGTCGGAGGCAGCCTTCCTAATCAGGGGTCATTACATGAGGTTAGTGCGGGGGTCTCCAGGGAGAGGAGAGGGGATCAGAGCTCAGATTAGACCCAGCCGACCCCTCGCCGTCCCCGGGCACCGCGGCTCAGAAACCCAACCCCGCCTCCCAGCCCCTTCCTCCCTCCCTCTGCAGAGGGGGAAAATGAGCGACTGATTTACAGGAAAACACAGCAGACTCTGCTTCTTGTTGTTGCCAGTCTTTGTGTGTTTATCTGTGACGTTGTGTGTATGAGGGAGACGGAGGTATGCGCCCCGGGGATAAGGGGATAATGGGAGGGAGAGGTAAGTGGCTGATTACCTGAAATGGTCCTGGCACAGAAAAGGAGAGGGAGAAAGTGGAAGATAATAGGCAGAGTCCGGAAGGAATGACAGAAATGAAGCAGAGGAGGTAAAAGGCAGCTTCTCTGTCCTCATGTAGATGAGTGGAGGAGAGGATGGAGTGATGGAGGCCTCGTTCTCACGCTTCAGTAGCCAGGACGCTGCTGATAAGGCTGGATAGCTTTACACTGATACTGCCTCTCTGTTTGTGTGTCCTACCTTCCTCTTTGTGCAGCAGATCTGTTCACAGTCGTGTCTGTGTCGGAGTGTTGTCTCTGCTGCTTACTGTCCGCCATGCATATTGATGAGTGGACTTAGAAATGGTACAAATTCACTTGAAACTTATCTAGAAGGTCAAACAATGTCCAAAAGGGATCAAAAATGTGTCAAAAATGACTTTAGAATGACAAAAATGCAGCTAAAAACGCACCTTAAGAAAAAGAGGAACCGAAAAGAAGAATGCAGACTCTCTAAATTGTGGTTTTTGTGGGTTTTTCAGCTCTTCATGCAGCTCCAATAATGTACTGTAGATCAGTTGACCGAATGTCTTTGGATTGAGTACAAAACAAGACATTCATGACTCATTGAGTCATTTTGTGTTTTTCTGTGGTCATTTTGTGACTTTTTGAGCATTTTTTGGTCTCTTTGTGTTTCTTCATCAGTTTGTGTCTCTCTGGTCATTTTTGGTCATTTTCAGTCCGTTTTGTGGGCGTTTTAGGGTTTTTTGTGGTCATTTTGTGCCTTTTTGTGGCGGTTTACTACAATATCTTTATAAATAACTTTCAATTTTACTCAATTGTATGTATAATATTTAGAAGAATGTTTCTCTAAAAATGCCATGTGGTGTTTGGTTATAGGCAGCCATGTTGATTTTAGGCCTGAAAACAGCAAAAATGTCAACTATTATACCTGTCAGCTATGTTCGAAAAAGTCCCGTCATTATATATTGACCCACATTCGTGTGCAAACATCTACATCCAGTGTGGAGTCCTGACCTTCCTCCTCTTGCGGTGGATGTCTCCGATGCTGTTGGCGAGCGAGTTGGGTCCGAGCAGCGTGGAGGTGCTCTGAGGCCAGTCCACCGTCACCAGCGTGTGCTCACCCATCAGGACCTTCCGGACGTTCTCTGCACCCGTCACCCGGATCAGAGGTCGACCCAGCAGGTGAGTCTTGAACACGTTGCCGTACTTCTGTCTCCGCGACGCGTGGAATCCCGAACCCTGCAGGAGATAAGATCTACTTTATTCATCCCGGAGGAAATTATTTTGCCAGAGTACAATACAGTAAAGGAGTAAGGAGGACAGAGATCAGACTGCTGTGGATCTGAAAGAGGCACGACAACACAACTTCACTCAGATCTCAATTTTTAGCCCATGAAGCCTCAGCAAAACCACCAATATCACACAAATTCAAATGGGACACCCTGAGACGCTAATCAAGTGGCGCAAAACAAAGAGAGGGCTTTTTAAATTTTAGGAGTTTTGCTTAAAGGTGGCATTTCCCCTCACTGGTCCTGCAGAAGGTGCAAGAAAGACCTTATTTGGAGGAAACCCCCAAACACTCCACCCTGTTTCTCTGTCCATTGAGATTCCCCTCTTATCTGTGTCAAATGTTTTGCATTTTCTATCTACAATTCTACAATTCTACAGTTTCATTTTGCTTTTATCCAAAGCGACGTACATCTGAGAGTAGATCCAACACCAGCAAGGATCTAGTCAGGAGGAACAACCTGGATAAGAGCGATAAAACAAGGTCAAGTGTGATAATAGAACCATGGCGTCTACAGACAGTGCAGACGTAAGAGGATTTTTCGGGTCCGAGTCTCGAATGGTGTGAAGACCCTCTTGAAACCCATGGGTTTATTATTATTCCGAGATCTTTTCCCATTTCTTGAAACTCAACTTTGGCGGCTTAAAAATACTCCAAAACACATGAAACTCTGCACGCATATCAGGACTGCAATGAAGTTTGGTACACATATGTAACATGTCAAGATGCACAAAAAAGTGTGCAAAAAAAGACTTGGGTTTTCGACTGAGACGGACTCTTTGGTAACACGTTCCATCACTGGGGACTTTTCAGGCTCATTTCCAATTTATTGTTAAGTAAATGCAAAATTTTATTGAAGTTTACCTCTCAGACATCTACAGACTTCAAGCTTTTCGTACTACACATGGTTCGATTCTCCAAAATCCAATGATTCCATTAGTTTTACAGAATTCTCTAGATCCCATCAAGTTTGGCCCAGAGGTCTGAAGTTTCATACAGGTGTAGTCAACTAGACGTAGAAGGTTGGTGGAGATTGGCAGAGTTCTGACATACAGTGTGATTTAGTTGTTGTATATCAAATATGAGGTATTACAGACGAGGGCAACACAGAAAAAGCTTTTGTCGAGCAATGTTTGAACGGATTTAGTTTCAGTTGATTAAGATGTTGCCTTTCAAAAGAAGTCTTATATATGCATTTTTGTCTTACAGTTATGAGCTTTTCAATTTTTCCATAAAAAAGTAGTGGATGTTAAGAGGTTAAATGTTGTAGAAAAGTTGATGAACTACCACAGTTTCTAAAACTCAGTCACTCGAATCACCTTCATCACTGTCCTGACCAAAAGTTCCTACTTCTCTAAGCCTGTCTTAACGGATTTTTACAGTTGATATTAATTTAAAACAGTCTTCAGGACGTGACCTTCACTGCAGCTTTGATCTTCATCTCTGAAAGTATTTTTTCTTTCTGTGGTTTGGGGCCCGAACAGACTGTTTCTGCTGATTCTCCACATGCTAAAAGTTACTGAGGGGAAAAGGGAAACTGCAGATGTTCCAGAGGCCTGTGTACATCAGGTTAATATGATGAAGACTGATTTAAGTTGCCTTTAGGACACGATCTGAGATCAGTTTTAACATCAACAGTGAAGGTTAAAGGTTCTCTAAACATTTTCAGCTCGGTCTTCAAATGCAGTAATGCTGCAAATGCTGATGTGGCTCCTAAATGGAATCAGTCTGAATATTGACTTTAACTCAGCAGTTCTCAACCAGTTTTTGGCTCACAGTCCTTCAATATTAAACTTCATGAACCAGTTTAACCACATTGTCTAATGTTATGCCTTAGGCTTTCTCTGGAAAGTCAAACAAAGTTCCACTCTGACCTCCTCGGAATCAGCTGATTCTTCATCTACAGTAACTTTAGTAGAGTTAATGACAGTCTTGAAGACTCCTCTTCATTTGAGTCATTTTAGAGAAGTTTTTGATAATTTTGGACACATTTTTAGTCATTTTAGAGATGCTCTTTTTCATTTTGGACAAGAACTGAATAATATTTTGAGAGGTTTTTGTCATGTTAGAAAAATTTTGAGTAATTTTGGACAAATGTTTAGTCAGTTTGGACACGTTTTGAGTCATTTTGGACAAATGTGGTTGAGGGAAACCTTAAAATAATTTTCCAACATGTACATTTTCTTAAAGACTCCTCTACATTTGAGTCATTTTATAGAACTTTTGGATAATTTTGGACACATTTATAGTCATTTTAGAGATGTTTTTTGTCATTTTGGACAAGAACTGAATCATTGTGGACAAATTTGGACAAAAGTTGAGTCAGTTTGGACACGTTTTGGGTCATTTTGGCCAATTTTGTTGAGGGAAAACTTCAAATAATTTCCAGTATGTAGATTTTCTTGATGACTCCTCTTCATTTGAGTCACTTTGGAGAAGTTTTAGTCTTTTAAACATCTTTTTGCCTTTCTACTGTTGGGACCTACCCGATGGAGTCACGCTGCCCGTTTCAGGCCCCCGAACCTGAGCTTGAGCAGCGCTGCCATCAGTTGAAGCCCCAGAGGACAGAGCTGGAGTCAGTTAGTGAGCTGACCTGGGTTCAGCTTTGACGCTGACCTCTGAACGGGCCGGGTCACGGCAGAGCGAGAGGGAGCCGACCCCAGAACTGTAAATGGGCTGTTTGAGTGAAGAGAATATATATCAGCCTGAGGCCTGCTTACTGCGTTACACACACACACACACACACACACACACACACACACACACACACACACACTCACACTCATACATACTCCAGATTCATAAAATTCACCCCCCCCCCCAAAAAAAAGAAAACGTGCAAAGCAAACAAACACGCAGAGGCCCAACTGCAAATTGCCGTGACAACACTAACTGGTTTGACCCCAGTTTACTCGAGGGGAAAGAGATATGCACAACCGTGAGCCCCCCCGACACACACACACACACACACACACACACACACACACACACACACACACACACACACACACACACTGAGGGTAGTATATGTAAACACACACTACGAGCTGCCGTTCGAAGCTTCAGCTCCATGTTTTTGGTTCGTTCCTGCCTCAGAGTCTGTTAGTGTTTTTTTGCGTCAGAGCGTTTTTGTGTGTTGCGTGTGTGTCCAGTCATGTGTCGTGTGTTTGTGTGCAAGTTTTAGTCCGTGCCTTCAGTTTGGATGAAGCCATGTTGGTTTCTGCTTCCATGTTCAAACACAGTTTCGAATCTCACACAGTGATTCAGGTTTGATTCGTGGCTCCGAGTCCAGTCACAGTGATACACTTACACTGGAAAAATGCCCCTTTCAAAACAAGAAAAAAAAAACTTATTTCAAGGAACTTTTACCTTGAAAGAAGTGAAAAAATCTGCCAATAGAACAAGTGAAAAATTTCTTGTCAGATTTCTAGAAATAAGATATAATATTTTTAATTTAATATTAATATTTAATATTTTTAATATTGAGATCTCAAAATTAGCGGATAAAACTTATTTTAAGCTATATTTTACCAGGATTGTCAAGCTTAGGTGTCGTAAAATAAGCCAGACATGCTAAAAAAAATTCCAATAATTCCTTAAAAGTTTCCCTTAAAAGTTTTATTTTTTTTTAAAAAAAAATCCTCCAAATTTGGCCAGAAAATTATTGTAAATATTTTCAAAAAATAAGTAAAAATCTTCCAAAAAATCCTAAAAATATCTAAAGTGATTCCATATATATCAGTAAAACTTCTAATATTTTCTTTAAGAAGATTCACATAAAAATCTACCAAAAACCAGTGAAATTCACTGGATTTTGGTTGTGAAAATATATATTTTTTCCATATTTTTTAACTTTAAAACAGGTTGATTTGACCTGCAGGACAACATGAGGGTTAAAGTTATTTTGAGTTTTCTTGTAAAATTCAACTCAAAACAAGATAATTTCAAGATTGTTTGACTTAACAAGATATTTAAGATGCATTGTCTTAAAACAAGTCCCTCCATCTGCTGAAATGTCTCTTGTTAAGTGAATTTATCTTAAATCAAGTACGATGAGACATTTGGACTAAAAATAAGACAAATAGACTTGGTAAGATTTTGAATTTTTGCAGTGTAGCCCTTTGATGCACAACATGTGTCAAAAGTGACTTGTATTCCATTGAATATAGTCACTTTTGACCCGTGTTGTGCATCAAAGGGTTAATAAAGGGTCGCTACAGATAAACTCAACCACACATGAACAAAGCTGGTGATTATAGAAACACACCAGCTGCTTTTGAGTTGGACAGAGTGATCATAAAACCTCATGAAGCCATGAAAAAGGAGCTTTCTTTGAGGCTGCTGTTTAGTCAATTAGTTTATCTGCTCCATCCTTCTGTTCCTATTTAACAAAACTGCTGTCACATTTACATTTTGTAGGAAGCAGATTTTCTCCCTTAAGAGTAAACGTACGTGTCCACTAGATCCGGCGATTTCCTGCATCCCATTCATTGTCTATGTGGAACGCACGGCATTGAACAACCCTTTCACGGTCAAGCTGAATAAAGATTGGAAAATGTTTTTTTAAAAAAAGTTTGGAAGTCTAGTGAGACATTCTGGGAATGTAACATTTCATATTTGACAGATTCACAACCAGGGATCCCCGTAATAAACCCATGAGAGTAACAAAAATGATCAATAATTAATCTTGTTTTTCACATCAGGATGAAACATGAGCAAAATAAGGTAAGCAGCTCACTGGTTCTGGATCAGCAGATCACCACCAGGAAACTATCACCCAATCATCATCCAGTAACAAGAGTTACAACATAACCTACCAAAAAAGTAACACCAAGTCTAAAAATATAAAAGCACACTGACACACACATACATGTATACATGCTCTACACAACAGTGGGGTGCGTCTTCCCGCAGCTCATTTGCATAGACTCAACTTCAACTTTATGCAAATTCGATGTGCTGTCCGGAGATCCGACGTATCGCGAAACTTTCTAAACTAGCCGTCGCTGAACTAAAACCGGGACAGATTCAGCTGCTTTTTTCTCCCCTCAAATGTTTTCAGGAACATTTTTTGCTGAACTGTTTTTGTAATAAAAGAGGAAGTTTGTGACCGAGCCGCCATGTTGGTCTGGCTTGAAATCCAGGACCAAACAGCTCCCAAGTCGCTTGTCCAGTCAGGGGCAGGATAGTTGGAGAAGAAGGTTGGCAGGAGTTGAACACCGGATGCTGGCCTCAGATACCAAACCACAGCCTTTGCTCATCACCTCACATACGTCTGATACCAGTATCTTCTTCTAGTCCTGATTCCTTCTGCGGCAAAACCGTCTTTTTAAATAGCTTCAGGTTGACTTTGCAACTCGACTGCACTTCTATGTAACAAAACCTGAAGACGAAACACCAAACACCTGTTGAACCGACGTCCAACACCAAGTCCTAGAACTCAAATCTTTCTTCGTGTTCCTCACCTCTTTCTGCCCTTCTTTTCCTCACATCTTGACGTTTCTCTGTGTGATCTCGGCCTAAATTGAGCACAGATGCCTCGGCCTCTCCGCGGCTCTGCTAGCTGTTTCATGTTGCTTTGAAAACTCTGATTGCCAGACTGCTTTTATAGATGAAAAATGCTGCTAATTAGCATTCGGCCCCGCCTCCATCGCTGCGTTTGTAATTGCACTTAAGCTCCTTCAGATGTGAAGACCTGGAGGTGTTATTTTATTTACACCCAGCAGCAGCAGCAGCAGCAGCAGCAGCGTTCTGGTCTGTGTAGTCGTAGAGAGCAGCGTTCCTGACATCTAATTTCACTTCATGTTATTATTCGGGTCCGAGCACCGAATGGTTGAAACTTGACTGTGAATTCTTTTCCTGTTTTTTGAAACTCAAATTTTGCGGCCTAAAAATGCATGAAAATACATGAAACTCTGCACACACATCAGGACACACCATGCGTGGATTCACTGACCAGCAGGGATGCGAGGACCCGTTCAACGCTGCTTGCAGCTTTAATTAGGGTCCGAGCACTGAATGGTGCTAGTGCCCTATTGAAACACGTGGGTTTTTTCATAAAGCGATCTCACATTTGAAGGCCTAAAAATACTCTAAAACGCGTGAAACTCTGCACACACATCAGGATTGGCGAAAAGTTTGATATTTTAGGGGAATTACATAGGTATGTGCCAAAATGGCTCCATAGTGCCACCTGGAAAATTTCAAACATTTACTGCGGCCAATATGTGTCACCTGGAGTTATGAAATTTGGTACACATATGTAACTCATCAAGCAGCACAAAAATGCAGTTGACATTCATAGCCAAAACCCAACAGGAAGTCAGCCATTTTGAGTTATGTGTCATATTTTGGATGATTTTGGACCAATTTTTGCACATTTTCAAAAGCTATAAACTCAAACAGTGTAACAGAGCTGAAATTTGGCCAGGATGTACAGCAGGCATGGGTGATCAAAAGTTATCAAAATGTTCCGCAAAAGTCTGAGAGCGTGGAAATGGTGGCTGGCGGAATTCCGACATTATGCCATGAAACATGTAGTGATGTATAACTAGCCTGTACGTGCTCCAATCTGCCTGAAACTTTACATGTGTGATCAGACTCCAACCCTCATCACATCCATTGGCCGAAATACACTCTCAGTTGCAGCACCACCTGGTGGACGTGCTTGGATTCGCTGACCAGCAAGGATGCGAGGACCCGACCAATGCTGCTTGCAGCTTTAGTTTTATTTTATTTTTTAAAATGGAACAGTTCGTATTAATGTATATTTCCATGTAAATATGAGAGATTGTAGCTGTACGGCTGATTTCCATCTCTAATTCAAAAGTCCATCAGTTATAGACTGACCCGGACAAGTTTTGAGTCATTTTTGACAAATTTTGAGTCATTTTGGACAGTTTTTGAGTAACTTTGTACAAGTTTTGGGTCATTTCAGCTTGGATCGTTTCTCATCATTTTGGATAATTTTTGTGTCTTTGGGATAATTTTAGAGTCATTTAGGACAAATTTCATGTCATTCTGGACTAATTTTCTGCAATTATGCAGGCCACTGTCTCCTTAGGGCTGCTCTGGGGTTCAGACATATGGGTTCTGTAAAGCGTCTTGAGACAATTTGACTGTAATTGGCGCTATATAAATAAAATTGAATTGAAAATTTTCAAGTCAATTTGGACAAGTTTCGAGTCATTTTAGACAAGTTTTGAGTCATTTTGGACAATTTTCTTGATATTTTCAACGTTTAATGTCAGCTTGGAACGTATCTCGTCATATTGGATTATTTTTGTGTCTTTGGGATACTTTTCAAGTCATTTAGCAGAAATTTCATGTCATTTTGAACTAATTTTCCGTAATTATGGATCATTTTCAAGTCAGTTTGAACAATTTTCGAGTGATGTTGGACCATTTTCAAGTCATTTTGGACAAGTTTTGATTCATTTTGGATACATTTTGAGTCATTTTGGGCAATGTTTTGAGTCATTTTTACTTTCAGAGCATATTTTTAGAGCTGCTTTATTTCTTTCTTCCCCGTCTCCTTGCAGCTCTGCACATTTCGGCCTCCGTCGGTCGGTCCAGGTACAAACTGTTGACCCGGAGTGTTTTCACAGCTCCTGTACACTTCCGCTTTCTGCTGCGGCACGCACACACACACACACACACACACACACACACACACACACACACACACACACACACACACGCACACACACACACACTAACACACACACCAGGTCGCCGGCTGGCCTCTGCAGCCCTCGGGGTGTGTGTGAGTGTGTGTGTTAGACTGGGGTTGTTTTCCAGCTACATTTCGCTGCCACATGGATGTAGAGTGGTTTAGTATGTCTGCCTGGCAGGCCTGCCGACACACACACCAACACACACACACACACACACACACACACACACACACACAGGCCGATTCAAAGGGAGTTCCTCAGGCAGCCAGACAAGGCCTCCTTTCACACTCCAAGATACAGCATCAGATTGGCTCGATTGTGGGCTTTTTTTAGTGTGTGTGCAGGTCTGTTCATACGTTTTCTTTCTGCACGCACAAAAAACCCCTCAAAAACTAGCTGTAAAGTAGAACTAGGATAATGTGGGTGCCAGGGGTGTGGTCTGGGTGACATTTAGCTGAAAAGGTGAGAAGTGTCCTCCCACACCTCCCCTCCAAACACATGGCGAATATGGAAAGTCGTGATGTAATGACGAACATACAGGACCTCTGGAACACGCTTTCCCTCCAAACTCCAGCAGCTCCTTCGCTGTAAACCAGAGTGGCAAACTCATTTTAGTTCAGGTTAGTTTCCCATTCAGCCCAGTTTGAACTCAAGTTTTTACTATATGATTAAAGCGACAAAAAAAGAGAAATGACAGGAAATAAAACAAAAACGGACAAAACAAATTACAAAGCAACAAAAAATGTACAAATGACAAAAACGAGACAAAAAAACACAAAACGACACGCAAAACAATGAATAAAGCAAAAGACAAAATGACAAAAATGAGAAATAAAACGACAAAACATGAGACAAACGACAAAAGTCAGACAAAAAAACAACAAAAACAAGACAAAATATGACAAAAATAAGAGACAAAATGACAAAAAATTTGACAAACATGAAATAAAACAAAAAAGAGACAAAAAATTAAACAGTTACAAAGCGACAAAAAAATGGATAAATGACAAAAATGAGACAAAAAAAACACAAAACGGCACACAAAACAACGACTAAAGCAAATCACAAAATGACAAAAAGGAGAAACAAAATGACAAAACCGTGAGACAAACGAAACAAGCCGGAAAAAAAAACAACAAAAACAAGACAAAACATTACAAAAATGAGACACAAAAGAACAATGAACAATCTAGTATTTTACTTTGTGATCCAAACAACTTGTCATGGTCTAGAAATGATTTTAAATTTATAGTTTTACTAATTTCCAATCTGCAGTTAATGTCTTCTCTGGAATTTTTACACTTTGAGGGCCGGATTGGACCCTCTGGAGGACCGCTTTTGGCCCGCGGGCCTCATGTTGGACACCCATGCTGTAAACACTCAACCAAAAAAGCAAACCCAAAACCAAAATTGCTCCCACAACATTACGGCTGATTCCACCGCCGAGGTCACAGGCAACAGACTCTGATGTGAGCTGAAAACCAGAGAGAGGTTTCTCTTAATGATGGCGGCATAAAGTTTTAAGGCTCTCTTTCTTCTTGCGGACGTGTCGCTAAGCAAGTCGGAGGCGTACGAGCCGGCTGAAAACGTGATGTGTGCACGGACAGGAGCAGAGTTTGGTTTAGGAGCTCAGAGTCGCGCTGTTTGAGCTGTTTTCTAGTCGGATCACAGCCTCGTGGGAGTTTTAACTCAGACATGTTTAACCCTCGTGTCGTCATGCGGGTCAGAATTGACCTGATATAAAGTTTGAAAGTGTGGAGAAAAAAATACATATTTTCACAGTGAAACTTCTGATATCCACATTTTCAACATTTTTGGGAAATCTTTGAACATTTTTTGGCGGAAAAAAAGAAATGTTAAAAATGTTTCTGAAGAACATTCACATAAAAATCAACCAAAATCCAGCGAATTTTGCTGGATTTTGGTTGATTTTTATGTGAATGTTCTTATAGACAATATTAGAAGTTTTACTGATATATATGGAATCACTTTAGATATTTTTAGGATTTTTTGCTCATTTTTTTCTATATTTGTTTTTTATATATATATATATATATATATATATATATAGTATTATTATTATTATTTAGTTTTATTTTTTGCTCATTTTCTTCTATGTTTGGGTCTTACAGGGTTAAATATAAAAACCGGTATATTATATGCTGATAAATGTGACTATAAATGACAAAAATGCTGAGAAATGAACATTTTTCTCTGTGATTGCCACATTAATATTCCTCTAATGTCTCAAACTGCACATCGACATTTTCAATCATACATTCCCTCGTCTTGTGTTCTGCTTTGTAGGAGCAATATGACACAAAATAAACCTGTTTCCTTCAGAAAAATGAACAGAAATTAGAGCTGTCCGGACTTTAAACACTTGTCGCTCAGTTTAACGTCAGAATAAAAGTGAGATCCTCGAAGTGAAGCTGATGCTCACAGAAAAGAGGCTTCAATCAGTGTTTCATAGAGACGTGTTGTTTCTGCTGCTGTCTGTCCACAGAGTCTCTTTTCCTTTCACTCAGATTTCTCAGATATTTTACAAGAATCTCAGTCAAGGAGAGAAAACACACTGGGCCATCTCGGATCACAGAAAACGTCATAAACCTCGTCGTCTCTCTTGTTCTGTCCGTCCAGAAG
The DNA here is from genome assembly GCF_022539595.1 of Amphiprion ocellaris. Taxonomy (NCBI): domain Eukaryota; kingdom Metazoa; phylum Chordata; class Actinopteri; family Pomacentridae; genus Amphiprion; species Amphiprion ocellaris. The sequence continues at coordinate 1,057,024 of NC_072788.1, forward strand.
CCCCCTCTCGGAGCTAAAAATACCCCGTGTGTTCTGTTGGGGTTGGCCTGAGGGCGAAGCGGGGCCCGGCCTTATAAAGGTCCTCTTTGTAGCGCAGTGGAAATGTCCAACAAATGACTCTTTTATTGGGCCAAGACAAAAAACACAGCTAATTATGTTTACTCAGATCAGCCGGCTAACGGGGGACGGGAGGGATTCAGAGGAGTTATGAAATAGAAATGTTGAAATGTTCAGGTGATTCTCAGACGGAGCAGAGAGGGAAAACAGCAGCAGGGAGGAACGCTTTAAATTTACTGAAAATAGAACAGAAAGAGTAAAAGAGACGCTTTTACTTTGGTTGATTTACAGCATCTTGTTTCTGAATGTCTGTCAGATGGATGTAATGTGATCTAAACAGGATTTATTCATTAATTCATGCTCATAAACTCACGCTGGCTCCTAGATTTAACCTTTCAGCAGCAGTTTCTGGGTCTTTTTCTGCTCCGTCCTGCACTTTTATGGAAACACTGCCTGCAGTTCACCTGAAAACTCTGTTGGTCACAGCTCAGTCAGTCACAGCTTCTCAGTTACATCAAGGAACGTTCAATTTTTTGATTTTCACAGAATGTGGTTACAGACAACAGCTGATTGTTGGTTAATTTTTGAATGAGATATATTGAATAAAATTACTTTGATGAAAAATCACAATTTGAGCTCAGATGTGGAGAATTTTCCAAAATTAAAACACAGAAAACTGAAGATTCTTTCTGTTCTTTACAGCTTCTGTCTCTGATGAATGGGATAATTATGGTAATTTTTTTAAAGAATTTATATATACATGCCTTTTAACCCTGCAAGACCCATATATATCTATATCTATATCTATCTATATATATATATATATATATAGATAGATAGATAGATAGATAGATAGATAGATAGATAGATAGATAGATAGATAGATAGATAGATAGATAGATAGATAGATAGATAGATAGATACATAATGATAGAAAATAATTTCTATATGATAGCTGACTGATGTATTTTTGCATCAGTGGGTTTTCCAGGGTTAAAATCAGTGGCAGGTTTTGGTGCTCAGAGGGTGAACCATTTTTCTGGGAATGAGATTTGCAGTATAAAAACTAATTAATGGTCAAAATTTAGATTTGAATTCTGTCATGGAGTTAATTTACAGCGATCTAAACATGTTGAATCTTCTAGTAAATCCAGTTTTTGTGTTAAACCTGTAGTTGTATGAGCATTAATGCAGTCAGAACAGAACAGTAGCTTCAGGATCCGATCTCTACCATCTTATAAATCATCTTTATTTCATCTCTGAGCTCAAACTCCAGCAGATGTTTGGTTATTTCTGATGAATTAACTGAACAGATGGAGGACAGACTCAGACACTGACTGGCTACTTCCTCTCATTACAGACATGAAGGTGGATCCATGGAGATCAGCTGGAGGGAAAATGTGAAATCACATGAAGATGGAGGTGAGTCAGAAGAAACTGATTTAAAAACTGACACCAGATGAGTTTTACATCCACTCCAGGGTTGACAATCTGAACACTACATCTGGTTTACTCTACAACAAACTTTAGGTTTGACGATGTCTGTTTTATAGAGTCCTAGAAACAATCACTGGTTCCCTGGATGTGTTTCTGTTTTCTGATAATTGACCAGAGAAAACTTTAGACAGTGCATTGTGGGTAAACTTTCCAGGTTCATATCAGCATGTGTGATAGGTGGTTGGTCAGAACAAGTTCTAGACAATGAAAGGAGCATTTTTACACACACAAGATACCAGGATCATCTCATAGACATGATTCTTTTTCTCTGGTTTGGAGTCATTTTGGACAATTTTTGAGTCACTTTAGAGACGTTTTTGTCTTTTTAGATAAGAATTGGGTCATTTTGGACACATTTAGTTGAGGGAAAACTTCCAACGTACATTTTCTTGAAGACTCCTCTTCACTCAAGTCATTTTAAAGAGCTTTTGATCAGTTTGGACAAATTTTTAGTCATTTTAGAGATGTTTTTTGTCATTTTGGACAAATCTTGAGCCCCTTTGGAGAAGTTTTTGTCTTTCTAGACACGAATTGGGTTAATTTGAACACATTTTAGGATATTTTGGACAAATTTGGATGAGGGAAAACTTAAAATAATTTTCCAATATGTACATTTCCTTGAAGACTCCTCTTCGCTTGAGTCATTTAAAGAACTTTTTGATCATTTTGGACACATTTTTAGTCATTTTGGACAAGAACTGGATCATTTTTGAAGAAGTTTTTGTCATGTTTGATAAATTTAGAGTAATTCTGGACAAATCTAGACAAAAGTTTAGTCAGTGTGGACAGGTTTTCGGTCATTTTGGACAAATCTTAAGTCACTTCAGAGAAGTTTTGTCTTTTAAAACAAGAATTGGGTCATTTTGGACAAATTTGATACCAGAATCATGTAATAGACATTAATTGTCTAATATCTCCTGAACGTATGAAGTTACAAGGACTCTAAAATGAAGAAAAAAGTCATTTAAAGCTGCAGAATTGTACTTCAAAGGCCTGTAAGTCTGAAAATATTCACAGTATGAAGGTAAAACTGCATGGTTTCATTAAATCTCCTGCAGTTACTGTAGATTAACAATCAGCTGATTCTGAGGAGGTCATTTTTATGTTTGACTGATGGATACGATCCAGAAACACAAAGAAGAAAAAAAAAAAGCATCACGGATGAAGGTTAAAAATGAAAAGCAAGAGAAGAAGGAGAGGGAGGAAATGAGGTCAAAGGCTGTGAGGGAATTCCTGCTTTCCTTTCAAGCGTCAATCATTCAGCCACTGCCAGAGATACCAAGGAACCAGCGCTGGAGCTTTAGGACCGGTCCCGGGGCCCACAATGAGCCCCGTCCCTTTACGGTCACGCCACCACATCACAGAGGGGAGGACGGGAGGACGGGGAGGACGGGGAGGACGGGGAGGAGGAGGACGAGCGTGGCAGAGGAGGAGGAGGAGGCGGGGAGCTGGACGGATTAGAGGACGAGGACGAGGGACGGTTCAGCCAAAGAACCGGAGAATGGAGCTGAGAGGGCCTGGCCCCTGACCCGGGGACAGCAGAGAAAGGGAGATTATGGTTGTTGAAAACTCTCTAAGCACTAACCCCGGGACCCGAGCTAATACCCCGACACACACACACACACACACACACACACACACACACACACACACACACACACACACACACACACACACACACACACACACACACACACGTATTCATACATATATATACTACTGCTGAGGCTTTAAGTCCCATTAAAACTAATCTGGCTTCATTACTTTTCAAGACTCGTCCAAAAAGACAGGATTTGTTCAAATTGACACTGACATTATCCAAAAAGACAAATAAAATGTTCTAAATGATTTAAAAAGTGAACAAAATATTGTTTTAAAATGTCCAAATGGTCTAGAATGACAAAAATGCCCACAAAAATCAAAAAATTGTCCAAAATGATTCAAAAATGGTCTAAAATTTTAAAAAAATGAACAATGTGTAATTTAAATTCCAGATGTATGCATGAGTAGATTTAAGAGACTAAATTCAGGTTGTAGGAACTAAATGGTTTTATGACTTTTTAAGACTCATCCACAATGATTTAAAAAAATGAACAAAATATTGTTTTAAAAAATCCAAATTAACTCCCAAACTGTCCACAATGACAAAAAAATGCCAGCAACCATCCAAAAGTTGTCCAAAATTACATTAAACAATTTTAAAGTCTGGAAAGGCTGTACTAAAATTCTCAAAAATGACCCAAATAATGACGCAAAATTGTCATTTTTAATAAAATTGCACTCATTTTAAAGTAGTTTTAAGTTATTTTGGAGAATTCTTACAGTGGTTTAGACAAGTTTTGGGTCATTTTCGGACAATTTTTTGAGTTATTTTGGACCATTACACTGAGAGTAAAGTGCAGCATGGCTCAGAAACAGTGAGCAGAGCAGCATGTAGTTGGAGATCCATCCAGCATGGAGAAACATCTTTCTACTGATGATTGTAGAGATGGCAAACATGGAAATCGTTAAATATCTGTAGTATGTTGAGACAACATTTATTCCATTTTTTTAAATTTTTGTGACAGAAATAATCACAGAAATTCAATGTTTGCCTCTATAGTAGGGTTGTCACGATTTCAATTTTTTGAGCCACGATTATTGTGGAAGGAAATATTGCGATTTTACGATTATTCACGATTATCGACATTATGAAAGAAAAAAACCCAGTGTTTGTATTTAAATAAACTCTTTAATAATACTTAAACTTTTAAACATTTACTGTTCTTATAAAATAAAATAAATTGTTCCAACATGTCTTTGTTGTAAATAAAAGTGCAAATTGCATTACAAAACAGTCATTAACTTGAGGAACTTAAAGGCTTCTTTAGCTGCTATCATTAAAACAAAAGTTAGTGAGTAAATTCTAGTAAGTTCTAGTGAAGTGCCTCTTTGAGACTTTTATGTATTATGAAATGTTGCAATTTAATGTATGGTTGATAACGTAGTGTTTACTTTGTAAATCAAACAAAACAAAAAGACATAAAAAGAATACATTTAAAGATTCTAAAAACACTTCATTTTAAGCTTTAAATAATCCTCCACAATTTTAGACAATATAACTACAGAAAAAAGGATAAATGGGAGGCTTATTTATTTTTACTAAAACGTTTATATAAACAATTCACCACAAATTTTACAACAATTAATCAAAACACCCGGATCATTTCCCAGGGAAAACTCTAGAGTCTGACAGGAGGTCCAGGCAGACAGACAGCCTCCCTGTCCTGGAGGTTACTGTCTCCTCCACGACCACTGTCAGCGGGCAGCGGGGCTTCCCGGACCACACTCCCTGCTGAGGGGACCGGGCCGACAGCATCTTCGGAGGAGGGCACGGGCTTCCGGAGCCAAAACAACCGGCGGGTCGGGAGCTCCGGTTCCCTCCTGCGCTCCCATTCCCCACCCGCCGCGGCCCGCCGCCTTCCCCTCGCCTGCGGACGCAGGAAAGCAGCCCGGCTGTGACGGGCGGGGAACGGGAGCGCAGGAGGGAACCGGAGCTCCCGACCCGCCGGTTGTTTTGGCTCCGGGAGGAAACTCGGGGCGCGGGGGGTCCTCGGGGCGGCCCGGCCGCCGGACCGCTGACTTCGGAACCGACAGTTACCGCGCGTGCGGCGGACAGTCCCATCTTGGCAACCTCATTGCGCACAGCGGCCACAATATTAGGGACACTTCGAGTAAAGAATCTGTCATAACTGATCATATAATTCTCTCTCTCTCTCTGTGTGTGTGTGTGTGTGTGTGTGCGCGCGCGGCGGGCCGGAAACCCAGAAATTATTTTTTCTTTCTGTGCGACCCGGTACGGGCCGCAGACCGGTGGTTGGGGATCACTGCTGTAGTGTTGCCTACACACGTGCATTAGGCCTATGTCATCGTAGCCCCCACCCCCCCCCCCCCCCCCCCCCCCCCCTTATTTTTGAAACTTGTGGAAAAAGTTGTTGGAAGTTGTTGGAAGCGCTGCACTGGTTGGCACTAACGCGGTGTTTGCTGTACTTTTTTATTGGGAAATGATGATTTTACCTTGACTTGGACATACAGCGATGGATGATTGTCACGAAGATGCTGTATTATGTTGGTTGTATTCGCGCCTTTTGCTGCAACTTTGCGACGACAGGCTTTGCACGTGGGGTGCCCATCCACGAAAACCTCACTTTTAGCATCTTTTGGATACCCAAAGTGATCCCATACTGCTGATTTGAGTCGCTTTTTGGGAGGATGCAAGTCCGGAGGAGCACCCCCGTCAGCCATCCTCAATTTCGCGGTGAGTGAATTCAGTGATGCCGATTAGACAGGAGCGCGCACAGGCCAAGGAGCCACTCTCTCTCCACTCTCCACTCAGCGCAGCTCACGCTTCTTGCATTGCACCTCTCGCGAGGCTTTTCTACGGATAATCGTGGTTGTGAAAAATGTGACGAATATCTATTTATAATCGTGGTTATTGTAAAACCGGTTAACCTTGACAACCCTACTCTATAGAAGTGCAGGACTTCACATTGCAATGACAAATGCATAAAAACTCCCAGAAACTGCTTCTTGAAACACATTTCAGAGTCTTTTATGTGACATGAATGGGTTTGGGAACGAACAGAGTCAGTAAAGTTGAGAAAAATGTACGGAATTGTAGGTTTTGCTCTCTTTGCGGGTCAATCTGTCGACAATGAGAGGACTAAAGTCCTCGAGGCTTTTCCACACATGTACAGAGTTTATAAGCAGAAAAAAAAGGAAAAGGCGACCTCTCTTTCACACACTCGGTCATTGAGAGGATGGATTAACATTGGGCTCGATGCTCGCTGGGAGCTCTGTGTTCTTGGGGTGAAAGAAGGGGCAAACGGGGCTCTGCCAGAAGAAGGGGCAAACGGGGCTCTGCCAGAAGAAGGGGCAAACGGGGCTCTGCCAGAACCTCCCTCTAATCTGGACAAGAGGAGGACGGGAGGTCGAGGACAGACCAGGAGGGAAGCTTTACATCAGAAACCTAGATCTGACCAGCGACAGGTTGGGTTAGAGGAGGGTGAGGTGGTCAGATACACTCTAAAACATCAGCATTTTCAACATTTTTTTAACTGGAATTCTGCAGGTTTTACGTGTTTTGTTGAAGTTGAGATGACAAATAGTAAAATCACAGGAAAATACACAATGTTTTAGTATTGAATTATGTGTTAGCTACAAAAAAACAAGCCAAAACTGTGAATAAATACAAAAAATGGTAACTATTTTAAAAATTGGATCATGAAGTGACACTATTTTGCTGTATTTAAATTTTAAAAATGTCTTTATTTCACAAATATACATAGTAAATACGTTTGTAAAATGATATTTTACAAATTTTTCTTTTCTTTTTTATGTTTGACAGTAAAATTAACCCTGTAAAACCCATTGTTGAAAAAGTACAAAATCAGTTTCAATTTTTAAAAATTATTATTGTCTATTGTGTGTGTGTGTGTGTGTGTGTGTGTGTGTGTGTATATATATATCTATAGAGAGAGAGAGAGAGAATTGTTTCTGTTTGTTTTATTTAATTTTATTTATGTTTGCACTTTTTTTCTGTATTTGTGTCTTACAGGGTTAAGCTTTTTTTACTGTATTTAAACCAGCAATAAATATGGCCAATATTGTAAATACAGCAAAAATCTGTATTTTACATATACTAATTCCAGAATTATTGCATTTAAATCAGCAAAAATATATTTTTTACTAGATATTTTAACACATTTTTTTTCTGACATTTGAAAAACTTTTTTTAAGTTATTTTTTACATTGTACTAAAAAAGAGACACGAGTTGAGGAGCTTTTTCAAAAAAAAGCAGAAAAAAGTCTGTAAAGTTGTGAAACATTTATGAAATAAAGTGAAAACCGAGCAGATAAAAAGAGAGAACAAAGATACATCAAAATGCAAAATTTGACACAAGAAAGTTCAACACTTTTGTTTTCATGAGTAAACGATTTAATGAGAGGTGAAGAAACAAGTGTAGAGAATCCGTACAGGAGTCTGAATTAAGATTAGAGAAGAAGAGTCCTCGGAGGTTCAAGGGTCCTGCCTTGAATGTTAACACTTTTACACCATCCACACTCTGCTGCCCTCCCAATGAACTATGTATCTGAAGCACACTGATCCCTACGCTCTGTTAGCGAGGAACGACGAAGAAGAGGAGGAAGATCAGCTCCGTTTTATGATCTCCTCACTCCTGTGGCAGGATTAATAGTGCGTCTAGTTGCTGCATCAGTACCATGCTCTATATGCGCCACTGTTATATGACTTTACTGGTGCAGAAGTCTTTCCATACGCCAAGTGTGTGTTTGTGTGTGTGCACCTCAGGACTGTTTAACCACAGCTATGCAGCACACAGCGGGCTGGACCGCAGTAATGGAACCTACTATAGATGAAGCCACCAGACTCACAATCCCTCCTCTGTCTGCAGCTGAAGGCACAATTTAACTACTAAAGGCACAATCCACCTAAAAAACAAAGATCTCACAAATGCTGCAGCTCCGAGGTACATGCTACATTTACCCTCTAATGCTACATTTACCCTCTAAAGCTACATTTACCCTCTAATGCTACATTTACCCTCTAATGCTACATTTACCCTCTAAAGCTACATTTACCCTCTAATGCTACATTTACCCTCTAAACGCTACATTTACCCTCTAAACGCTACATTTACCCTCTAAAGCTACATTTACCCTCTAATGCTACATTTACCCTCTGAAGCTACATTTACCCTCTAAAGCTACATTTACCCTCTAATGCTACATTTACCCTCTAAACGCTACATTTACCCTCTAAACGCTACATTTACCCTCTAACACTACATTTACCCTCTAAACACTACATTTACCCTCTAAACACTACATTTACCCTCTAACACTGCATTTATCCTCTAACACTGCATTTACCCTCTAAACACTACAGTTACCCTCTAAACACTACATTTACCCTCTAAACACTGCATTTACCCTCTAAACACTGCATTTACCCTCTAAACACTGCATTTACCCTCTAACACTGCATTTACACTCTAACACTGCATTTACCCTCTAAACACTACATTTATCCTCTAAACACTACATTTACCCTCTAAACACTACATTTACCCTCTAAACACTGCATTTACCCTCTAACACTGCATTTACCCTCTAAACACTACATTTACCCTCTAACACTACATTCACCCTCTAACGCTACATTCATCCTCTAATGCTACATTTACCCTCTAATGCTACATTTACCCTCTAAAGCTACATTTACCCTCTAAAGCTACATTTACCCTCTAATGCTACATTTACCCTCTAAAGCTACATTTACCCTCTAAAGCTACATTTACCCTCTAAAGCTACATTTACCCTCTAAACGCTACATTTACCCTCTAAACACTACATTTACCCTCTAACACTACATTTACCCTCTAAACACTACATTTACCCTCTAAACACTACATTTACCCTCTAACACTGCATTTACCCTCTAACACTGCATTTACCCTCTAAACACTACATTTACCCTCTAAACACTACATTTACCCTCTAAACACTACATTTACCCTCTAAACACTGCATTTACCCTCTAACACTGCATTTACCCTCTAAACACTACATTTACCCTCTAACACTACATTTACCCTCTAATGCTACATTCATCCTCTAATGCTACATTTACCCTCTAATGCTACATTCACCCTCTAATGCTACATTTACCCTCTAATGCTACATTCACCCTCTAAAGCTACATTTACCCTCTAAAGCTACATTTACCCTCTAACACTACATTTACCCTCTAAACACTACATTTACCCTCTAATGCTACATTCACCCTCTAAAGCTACATTTACCCTCTAAAGCTACATTTACCCTCTAACACTACATTTACCCTCTAAACACTACATTTACCCTCTAAACACTACATTTACCCTCTAACACTGCATTTACCCTCTAAACACTACATTTACCCTCTAAACACTACATTTACCCTCTAAACACTACATTTACCCTCTAAACACTGCATTTACCCTCTAACACTGCATTTATCCTCTAAACACTACATTTACCCTCTAACACTACATTTACCCGCTAATGCTACATTCATCCTCTAATACTACATTTACCCTCTAATGCTACATTCACCCTCTAATGCTACATTTACCCTCTAATGCTACATTCACCCTCTAAAGCTACATTTACCCTCTAAAGCTACATTTACTCTCTAAAGCTACATTTACCCTCTAATGCTACATTTACCCTCTAAACACTACATTTACCCTCTAACACTGCATTTACCCTCTAGTGCTACACCTTGGATCATTTCTGATTTATCCATCAGAAATGATCCAAGGAACAACTGATTAAATTGTGGGGGTGTTTCTGAGTCCCATCAATTCCCGCCGCCTGCTACATATTTAGGTCATGGGATTCCTTTTGTGGTAGTTTTGTGTCACATTTTAGCTATCTTACATCATTTTCTAGTCTTTGTGTAACATTATTACGTCTTTTTACATCCCAGTTTGGTCGTTTTTCATCATTTTGTGGTTGTTTTGTGCTGTACTTTGTTCATTTTGTGTCTTCATGACCTCATTTGGTGTTTCATTTTGGCTGTTTTATGTCATTTTGTGATTAGATTTTGGCAGTGATGTGGCTTATAGTTTGGATCCACGGATTAGTTAAAGATTTCTGTATCATTGCCAGATTCGGCATGGCGTCACTGTAACCATGACAGCAAGTGAACACTACGTCAGCTGCCTGCTGACGATCACATGATTGTGATCCTACTATAAATCCACCGCTGAGGACTTATCAGGACTTATCCATCAGAAGTGATACAAGGACTGAGCAGCCTTGGAGGAGGACTGTGCTCTCTGAGTGCTTTTCTTAAAACAACACAGAAATAAAAGTCCTAAAATAGAAATCTTTACTTGAAGTTCATCCTGCACTGCACTCTGTAAATATGCTGCAGTAGAAGGAGAAGAAGAAGAAGAAGCAGTAAGCTGTCATCACTGCGTTTGATGGAGAGAGTTTGGTCAGCAGGATTGTTGTTTCTCTGCCCTCCGTCATTTACACTTCATCACTGCAGGACGGACACAGAGGATGGAGGCTGGCACAGGGTGTGTTACTGAGTGTGTGTCTGTGTGTGTGTGTGTGTGTGTGTGTGTGTGTGTAATCATCTCAGGCCTCTAGGACCTTGGGAAAGGCACGCACCCATTTTTCACATTTTTGTCATACGTCTTGATATGTCCTGAAGACACATATGTGTGTGTAGCATATTTCACGTGTATATGAGTTGATGCAGCGTTTGACCAATTATAGGAGCCAGAAACAACTGGTGATAACAAATGTGACTTCTGTTTGTGAAAATCTACTCTCTCTCTCTCTCGTGTGTGTGTGTGTGTGTGTGTGTGTGTGTGTGTGTGTGTGTGTGTGTGTGTGTGTGTGTGTGTGTGTGTGTGTGTGTGTGTTCTCTCTCTGGCTCATTCACAAACTACAGTCGCACAAACACACTGTACAGTCTGCACCGTGTGTTCATTTCCTCTGATCTGACCCAGATTCAGTCCAGTCTGTCTGCACGTTTGTATGTGTTATATTTGTGCATTTGTAGTGTGTGTCTGTTTGTCTCTGTGTGTAAAACTATATTCAGAATATTCAGAAGAGCCGACAGGTTTCCATCGTTCTTTGTGAAGCAGCATCATCAAACGTCGTGCTGCAGTCTATCCAAAGCCCACCAAGTTTCTGAAGTTTCTGGGATCCTTTATTGGACATATTATCTGCCAACCTGGCAACTAATCATATCTAACGCTATTTTATTGTACTTGATTGTGTTGTATCGCCAGCAGAAATTCAGTCTTCCAGCATCAAAATTAGACACAAAATGACCATGTAAAGACACAAAATGACCAAAATTTGTCCCATAATGATCATATAAAGACACAAAATAACCAACATTAGTCACAAAATCAGCAAAATTAGTTACAAAATGACCAAAATTAGACACAAAGTGACTATAAAAGGACACAAAATGAACAAAATGAGACAAAAAATACCATAAAAAGACACAAGATGACCAAAGTTAGACACAAAATGAGCCTCGAAGGCAGTTTTTTTGGAAGCTTGATGGACTTCATTCCCCAGAATTCCCTGAATGAACACAATATTTGCAGCGTGCACTAGCTTTCTTAAATATTTTATAGTACATCTTTTACGTTAAAGTTGAGTTCTGTGCTCACTGGCGACTCCTGGTGGCAGCGAATATTTTAAGTTCCTTTTTTGAAAACGGTTTGTTTGAATGAATCTGACTCTTATGTGCTTCTGGGTTTCCATCTGTAGATATGAAGCTTGCACGTGTATGTCGGTAATACACAAAACTCTGCAGTGTGTGGGTGCTCATTCTGTGCACGTGTGAGCGCGCTCAGTAGCACTCCTGCTTGGCACCGTCCCTCCACAGAGCCGGAGCTCCTAATGAGAGCAGACAGCTCTTTGGCAACGCCGCCGTAAAACTGTTTCTAACTGCAGATCGCTTTAAAATGGATCCGTCACACAAATGTGCGTCTGCTGCGTGTGTCGAGGTAAAAATATACTGTACAAACGCATACGCACATTTAGACGCTGTTTATGTAGGAGACGTTCAGGGGAAAAAGAAAAAGTGAGCCGTCTAGAAGCCGTTGGTTTGTATCCAGAGAAATCTGATGCCCTTACTGTTACCTCAGGACATATTCCTACAAAACTGCCTCTTGTTCGCGAATATAAACACTCTGCTGTCCAGTAATCCTTTATAGTGAGCTTCAGCTCATTGTTTAGCTGATCAGACCACAACTTCAGGTTCTCACAATGTCGATTTCTGTGAAAAAAGACTAAAAATACCATAAGATGTACTGTAAGGTCGCCTTTTTCAGCTCTGTGTGGACACAGACAGCACAATAATAATATAAAGTGCACAACAAGGCACAGAAAAAGCATAATAGGCATAAAACCATGTATGAAACGGAAAATTCTCCACAAAAAAAGTCTTTATCGACCCCAATTTTGATCTGTGAGATGCTTAATAGCAAGTTTCAGTCCATTGTTTAACTCCTTTCTGCAAAAAAAAAATAAGAAAATCCATCATCTGACCCGGTTAGACACTAATCTGTGAACAAATGGAGCTGGTGGAGACCAAAACTGGAGCTAAAAATGAGTGCATAAACGTGTATTTGACGTCATAGTTCTTATTTTACTACCATTTTTGGTGTAAAATACCATAAGATATACTCTAAAGTCGCCTTTTGTAGCTCACAATTATTGTAAAAATGTGCACAACTACGCACAGAATAAGCATAATAGGCATAAAACCGTGTATGAAACTGTTACTGTCAACAACATTTGGGAAATTATTTGCAAAAAAAAAAGGGTCTTAATTGACCCCAATCTTGATCTGTGAGATGCTTTAAAGCAAGTTTCGGTACATCTTTTAACTGCTTTCTGCAAAAAAAATCTGTAAAAATTGATCATCCGACCCAGTTATCGGCTAGTCATTGAACAAATGAAGCTGGTGGAGACCAAAACTGGAGCTAAAAATGAGTGAAAATTCAACTTGGTGGTGAAAAAAATGCAACATCAAAGGAATGAAAATGTTGCTTGAGCCCAAAAAAGAAATAGAACATTTCCAAAACAATCAATCTGATGATTGTACTGTGGATATTTAAAACAGTTTGGACAGAAAAAAGTTTGTATTTGTTGTTAATGAAGAGCAAGATAGATTAGCGTTCTGTGCAGCTGCATTTTTGACAATTCTGTGGTGTTTTCTGATGTATTTGACATCAAAGTTCTTATTCTACTCTAAATTCAAACCATTTTGGTGTTAAAAAAAAGATATACTGTAAGGTCGCCTTTTGTAGCTCACAATTGTAGTTAAAAAAAGTACACAATTGGGCACAGAATAATCATAATAGACATAAAACTATGTATGAAACTGTTACTGTCAACAACATTTGGAAAATTCTTTGTGAAAAAGTAATCAACCCTGATCTTGATCTGTGAGATGCTTTATGGCAAGTTTCAGTACATCATTTAGCTCCTTTCTGCAAAAAAAATCTGTAAAAATCCATCATTCGACCCAATTAGCAACTAATCTGTGAACAAATGGAAGCGGTGGAGACCAAAACTGAAGCTAAAAACGAGTGAAAATTGAACTTGGTGGCCAAAAATGCAACTTCAAATGAATGAAAATGTGTAAAAACCAATGATGCTTGTTTCTGCTGCCCTCATGTGCCCAAAAACCCTGCAGGTTTAAATATTGTAATAACTAACAACAACAAAAAAATAGAACATTTCCAAATCAACCAATCTGATGTGGCACCCCTGCTGGTGAGAATCAGTCACTACAGTTTTCTGCTGTATTTGACATCAGAGTTCTTATTCTGCTCCAAATTCAAACTATTTTTGGTGTAAAAATCCAACACCGGTTGCTTAATTTCTGGATTTCTTTCATCTTTTTTTAGACTGTCATAGTGCCTCGGACTTGTCAGAGCAGAGACGTAAAACAGTATTTAGGCTCTAAAGTCCATTAGATACTCAAATATACTCTAAGTTTACTCAAAGATGCCATATATTTTTAAAATTGTTCTATTATCAAATACTATCTATAACGAAAGACAAATTCAGATAGAGGTTACTCAACAAGTTTCAAAAATAACAAATGAAATAATGATAGAAATGTCTAATAAAAAAATGTTTTAGTTCAATGAAATCCAGGAAATTTTCATCACTTTATAGAAACAACAAGGCATAAATCAGGGCGTTTGGTGACCCTCCTCCAGCAGAAGCAGCTCTGGTCCTCAGAAGTATAGACTCCCTCATCCTGACTGACGTTCCTCTTCCCCCTCCTCACCAAAGACTTGGCCGGCGTCCTCAGTTGCATTCCGGGAACGCGTCTCGCTCGGTGTCAGATGTAACCGAGAGGAGCACCGTGAGTTCAAGCCCCGCACGCGGCCAACGTGCCTCCGCTCGCTGAGCCTCCCCCCGATTCTACCCCCGATTCTGCCCCTGATCTCCCCCTGGTTCTACCCCTCTGCCGCCTCTTTACGCCTCCTGCAGCCTCCAACTCTTCCTGCTGCTGATCCATTGATCATATTTTTATCTAATGTAGCCAAAAGTCACACAACAATCTCAGCATTCGTCTGATTGAGGTGATGGATTTATCCAATAAATGATCAATAAGAGCTGCAGGATGTTACTGATCGACGTCATGAAGCAGTCATGTTTGGGTTCAACAAATAAAGACTGAATGCAACATGTGTTTCAGAATGTAGTTAGGTTCATGTTCAGTCATTCTGGATTAAATTTAACAGTTGTTTCAAAGTAATTCATTAGAAGTTTAATAAGATCGATGCAAACTTTCATTCGTTGTTGTAAGTGTCATTTTTTAGTGTCTAGGTTGGGTTCAGGTTAGGGTTAGCTGGGGGAAAGGGGTTTTCCCTGAGTCCTGAGCCATGGAACCAACTGAAGGACCAGATTTCACAAACTGACGATGTCATTAAGAGCGTATTTTTTCAGTGTTTTCTGTTGAACTAATTTAACATGTTGGATAATTAGTTTTATAAGGGTTTGGGTTGAACAAACTGGAAATCCTGAAGTAAACAAATGCAAAAATGTGAGTTTAAGTGACACATTTATATGTAGTTTTGGACTTTTTTTGGACCAGTTTCGAGTCATTTTGGACAAAAACTTCAAGTCTGAACCCTGAATATTTGGATTTAACTACAAAAAAACTACAGTTTGCATCAATTTCTTTGAGTTGAGACGACTTCTAATGAAATTATGTTCAGTGAACAAACTACACTGAGTTGCAGGAATCATCATTTTCTGTACAACAAAATGTATTTTTAATTAGCAGGAATATTCAGATAAGGAGTTGGATGGCAATTTCACGAAAGTACCTAAACTTGAATTTAACTTTAAGTTGCAGAATCTGAGTTTAATGTTTAATTTCATCCTTAAAAGTTGATCTAAATCAGTCAGTTTGAGATTTTCTGGACCTTTGAGTGACTTTTTTCAGTCCTGTCAGTCAACCTGCTGGAGGACGACTCTCTTATTGAAAGATTTCTTAAACATGCAGCATGCTGGGAAGTTTTGAGGATGCAGCCAAGAGGAGGGAGCAGCAGCAGCGGAGAGTCCGGGGAGAGGAGCACCGTGGCCCCGCGTTAACCCCGTTAAACTGCCCCGTCTGATCCAGAACCTCCCCAGATCGTCACCAAACACATTCCAGCCACTGACGCGCAGTCAGAAGCTGCTGCTGCTGCACTTGGACACCAACTGATCGATCCACTGATCAGCTCGAGATACGGAGACAGAAAAAAGCTGATCTGGAGCCGCAGTGGAGGCTGTAAATTAATTATTTTATTTTATTTTTTTTAAAAACCCCAAAAAACGCGAAGAAAGGCTTTGATGCACTCACGGAGACGCGCAGGAGAACGAAGTGACTCAAAAAAATAGAAATATCTGAGATAAGACTTTAGGAGGAGATTTAACTCTGTGCATCAGAATATTAATTAAAGATTTAAATGAAGCCAGAAAATCTGTGAGAATAGCCTCAACCGGAGCGCATTTTAACCTCCTTTACGCGCAATTTGGACAAAAAGCGCATCACTGACGGTTAAAATGTGCATGATGAAGTCTGCCTCCCGCTTCAGAATAACTCATAAAGTCTTTCGGGTCAGCAAGTATCAAAGTGATTTCCTGTGAGTCCCGGCGGAGGCACCAGGACCTGCTCGCTCCCGTCCCCCTCCCTGCCCAGAAGAGTTTTACGCGCTTACCTGCAGGAGCCAGTGGCAGGTCTCACCGATGAACGGGAAACCCATGGATCCTTTGGGCATCGGCAGCTTGCAGTTTTTATCCCTGGTGGCCGTCCACCGGAGCTGCCACAGCTGCTGGGAGACGGCGAGCAGCAGCGCCATGGACACCAGGCAGGCGGCCAGAGTGGCCAGAGCCGAGACCAGGTCGAAGCTGTCGAACAGCATGATGATGGAGAGCCCGGCGGTCCCTCTGGAGCTCCAAAAAAACTGCTCAAAGTCAAGTTTAAGCTGCAGATTTGTGACAAAAAGGCGCAGATGTGGATCCTGGGGAGGTTTATTTAATAGCTGGATTTGAAGTGGTTTTTTTTGTTTGTTTGTTTGTTTGTTTTGCGTAAAAGCGCAGGGCACCTTTACGCACCGCAAAGTGACGAGGCGGCTGTTCACGGAATGAATGAACCGTGTGGAGTTTTCCCTCTCAGATAGTTTGCATCTCTGTCTCAAATTCACAGCGGCGCCTCGGACAGATGGATGAGGAGGAGATGCTACAGGTGAGCTGCGCTTCCAGACTCTTCAGCTTCACAGCGAAACCATCAAAGAGTCGCTCAGCTTTAATGATTTAAACACTCAGGACGAGAATCACGCGTGGCTGGGGACTGTCCTGAGGTTTGAAATCTCATCTTTAGTCTCAGTTTGACGGCGAGTAAAAATCTTAGGGTTTCTGTCAAACACGTGGAAAAAGTGAAGCGGAGCTCTGGAGCTTCACTTTTTAAAAACTTCTCGAGAGATGGAAAGACTTTAGGGGGAAAAATGAAGGAAAACTCTTCCAGGAATCACGTCTGTGTGTCAACTCCAACCAGAAAAAAACAGAAGTGAGAGAAAATTGAAAAGTTTTAATTCTCTGGCGCCAACAGCAGGGATGTGAAGTGTTTAAGATCCGTGAGGAGTGAAGCTGGAGATGCTCTGGAGCCACCGTCCTCTTTCTGCTTCTCTTACTTTCTGTCGTCCACTCTTCTCTTCTGTGTACCTTTCTGTTTCTAGGCTCCTCTCTCTCTCTCTGTCTCTCTGTCTCTCTCTCTCTGGCTGCCGAAACTCCCTCACTATGTGTGTGCGTGCGCGTGCGTAAAGAGTGTGTGTGCGCGCGTCCAGCCAGAGGCACCAATGAGTGTTTATATAGTGCGGAGGCAACTGGAAGGCGAATAGGCGGCCAAGGGCTCCCGTCGCCCCCCTCCAACCCCACCCCACCTCACTCGCCGGCTACAGCGGTTCAGAGACTCCCCTCCCCTCTTCCCTCCCCTCTGCTCCACCTTCTCTCCTCCTCCCTCTCCGGAGGAGGGGGGTGGTGTAAAGTGAGCAGCAAGCGGCGCAAGAGGAGAGGAGGCTCGGAGCGTGCTGGAGCTGGCAGGGCGCCAGTGAGGGAGAGGGAGAAACGGGGGTGCAACTACTTTTCTGTCTCCGTGCGGGACGTGCGCACTCCTGAGCCAGTCACCTGCAGGCTGAATTGATGTAGCGTCATTTATGCCGACTGGTACGAGCAACAGACTCGAAATTAATCACAGAAAAAAGTAAAAGCCACCCTGGTTCACTTGGAGGTGCGCTTTAAGTCCGTGCGTAAAAGTGGAAGTGAAGCGCTTTTACGCACCGTCTTTGGTGCGTATTTTCTGGCTTTTTACTTTCTGTTCTGGACCCAAACGTTTATCATATGCATCAGCAAACAGTCTAAAAGTGTGAACATGCTGGTTTATGGTTTATTTTAGCCAATTATCCATCATTTATTCTCATATACTCCTGGAGACTCCAGCAGAGAATCTGGATCATTCAGCTGCATTTTTTTCCCTTCTTCATTCATTTTCTTTTGCTCTTTTTCCAATCAGATTTTTCCAGCTCTGTTCATTCTTTAGAGAAATTAAAGGGGAGAATCTTTCTTTCTTTCTTTCCACCACTTTTTTACAATTTTTCAGGAGAGCCACGCTCTTCTTATCATTTCTTCTCATCATTTCTCCTCATCACCTACACAGTTTTCCCATCACTCTCCTCTACTTTCTAATTGTCCTCTGGGGTCACAGAGTCAACTCCTCCCCTCGGCTTCTCCTTCCCATGTCTTTAGAAAAGTGTTGGATCAATGAGGTGCAGGCGGCTCCACAGAAGATGAGTGGCTTCAATTAGGTCCTCTGTGATCGGGGATGTTGCTGGCCATTACGTAACAGAGTGGACACCCTGACCAGAGCTGCAGCAGCTTCCCATTCATGGAGCAAGTGCTCTTCTGTCCTCTTTCATTTATTCATATTCAGCTATTTCTTATCCTCTCTCTCATTATTTAGTTTTCTTTGCTTTAGTCTCTTTTTCGTGGATACTGAAGCTTTTCTTTCACGTCTTCTTCCCTCTTCTCTCCATATTTACATCCCTCATTCAGCTCAGAGTCTCATGAGGAGTTTTGAGTCTCTCCTCACACTCCGCCAGCGGCTCAATGCTGCCGCCTAGCGGAGGAGAATCACACGGCAGCTGCTCAGAAAGAGGATGAAAATGAATGACAGGAAAGAGAGAAGGTGTGTCGGAGTTATTGGAGGATATCTGTTCTCGTTTGCACTTGAGAGTAGTTTTGTGCCTCTCTGAGTTCAAACACTCATATCTTGGAACCTTCTCAGGCTTCTTGAGTGTTACACTCTTAAAAAAAAAAAGATGTTTGGCTTCAACAAAAAAAAAAAGTCCATCATTTTGTTTTAATCTCTGTCAGTTCAGACGACTTCTCATGAATTTATCTTCAACCAACAAACTATACTGAGTTACAGGACGTTTCCTGGACAAACGTATTTTTAATTAGAGTTTTGAATCACACACACTGTAATTTAGTAGAAATATGAATCCATCAATTTACATATATATATATATATATATATATATATATATATATATATATATATATATATATATATATATATATATATATATATGTAGATAGATAGATAGATAGATAGATTAAACCTTTATTGGTCCCACAGCAGGTAAATTTACAGTGTAACAGCAGCAGCAAATAGAACAGGATCTTTATGGGGACACAATACCAACCTTGATTAAAAACTTTGTACTTTTTTTTTCCATTTTCAGTGACTAATTGTTCATTGCTGTTAATTTGGACAATTTTGAGTAAATTTAGACAAATTTAGATTCTTTTGGGGCAGATTTGGAGCAATTTTGAACAATTTTCACTCATTTTGAATAATTTTAAGTCATTCTAGGACACATTATGGACATTTTTGAATAATTTTTGGACAACTTTATGTAATTTTTGTCCATTTTCGAATCATTTTTGCAGAACATTAAGGCATGTTGGACACGTTTCAAGTCATTTAGGACAATTACGAGACATTTTGGGACCTGGAACTGGAACCTTGTCTTGTCAAACTTTAACACATCAGATTCTACTGATGTTAGAGCCTCAACAGTTGGTGAAATGTGGACCAAAGACTGGATTTTAGTAGAAATATGGATCCATCCATTTATAGACACTTACAGGAACTTTATGGGGATATAATACCAATGTGGATTAAAGGTTTTGTACTTGGTTCCATTTTCAGTGGCCAATAATTATTCATTACTGTGAATATGGACAATTTTGAGTAAATTCAGACACATTTTTGAGTCATTTGGGGCAGATTTGGAGCAAATTTTTGCCATTTTAATTCATTTTAGGACAAATTTTGGATATTTTTCAATCATTGTAAGACATTTTTTGGTTTCATTTTGAACATTTTCTGATCATTTTGGCAGAATTTTAAGGTGTTTTAAATGTTTAACTATTTAAAAATAGTTAAATATCTGAAGTATTTAGCTATTTTAATGTTTACAGCCTCTACAAACATTTTAAAGTTAATAAGAGTGTCGTTGTGCCCATATCATGATACAGTACAATACAAGTAGCATTTTCATCCATGGGAGATGCATGTTTAGATGTTTAACCCGGCTAACATGCCAGTGACGGCTGGATTACTGTAAAGAATGGACTGTATGTAACGTGATGTATGTAAATATGTAAATCTGAAGCTGTAATCCACCACATTCACAGTCTTTCATAACAACAGTCACACATTATGCAAAAACTTTGACCCTGGAAGCGACCCGTTAAACAACCTCAGAAACCACTGGGTCGTGTAGGGGAATGCCGCTGCTCCAGTTTTAGAATTTTTGTGTTTTAACAGTTATAAAAACATCGCACCTGTAAAGCCATTTTCATGGTTCAGTATCTCCAGAAATAAAATTTTCACAGTGATGACATCTAATGAGGACACAGACAGAATGATTTCCAGTAGCTCGTGATGATGGAATAGATCCAGCAGAGGACAAATCTTTATTTATTGGTCCTTGAAAATAGGAAAAAAAAAAGTGCAAAATCTATGAACTTTGGTGGTTTTGTGTCCCTAGAAAGTTCCTGTAAGTGTATATCTATGGATAGATCCATAGTTCTACTAAATTCCAGTCTTTGGTTGACATTTCACCAACTGTTGAGGCTCTAACATCAGTAGAATCTGATGTGTTAAAGTTTGACCAGACAAGGTTCCAGTTTTTAGATATTTAGACTAAATGTTGACATGGACTCATTGGTAGGAAACAGAAACTGGTGTTCATAGAGGTCTAGATGTTGGTGTTCATAGAGGTCTAGATGTTCATAGAGGTCTAGATGTTCATAGAGGTCTAGATGTTGGTGTTCATAGAGGTCTAGATGTTGGTGTTCATAGAGGTCTAGATGTTCATAGAGGTCTAGGTGTTCATAGTGGTCTAGATGTTCATAGAGGTCTAGATGTTCATAGAGGTCTAGATGTTCATAGAGGTCTAGATGTTCATAGAGGTCTAGGTGTTCATAGAAGTGTAGGTGTTCATAGAGGTCTAGGTGTTCATAGAGGTCTAGGTGTTCATAGAGGTCTAGATGTTCATAGAGGTCTAGATGTTCATAGAGGTCTAGATGTTCATAGAGGTCTAGGTGTTCATAGAGATCTAGATGTTCATAGAGGTCTAGATGTTCATAGAGGTCTAGATGTTCATAGAGGTCTAGATGTTCATAGAGGTCTAGATGTTCATAGAGGTCTAGATGTTCATAGAGGTCTAGGTGTTCATAGAGGTCTAGGTGTTCATAGAGGTCTAGGTGTTCATAGAGGTCTAGATGTTCATAGAGGTTCCTGATGTTCATAGAGGTCTAGGTGTTCATAGAGGTCTAGATGTTCATAGAGGTCTAGGTGTTCATAGAGGTCTAGGTGTTCATAGAGGTCTAGGTGTTCATAGAGGTCTAGGTGTTCATAGAGGTCTAGGTGTTCATAGAGGTCTAGATGTTCATAGAGGTCCAGATGTTCATAGAGGTCTAGATGATGGTGTTCATAGAGGGCTAGATGTTCATAGAGGTCTAGATGTTCATAGAGGTCTAGATGTTAGTATTACGTGTGCAAAGTTACAAAGTGCTTAAATGTTGTCTACATGTTGGTGAAATGTTTGTCAAAGACTGTATTTTTAACAGGAAATAAAAATACATCCACGTAGAGGAACTTTCTGGGGTCAAAACGCCGCCCTCAGTTGATGAATTTTGCACTTCTGTCCATTTTCAAGGTCCAATAATTAAAAACATTTCCTCTGTTGGATCCATTATGTCATTCTGATCTGCTGGAAGCTATTCTATCTGAGTCCTCACCACATTTCAGGCCTGTGGAAGTTTTATTTCTGGAGATACTGAACCCTGATGATAGCTAAGATGTTGTTCTAAAAGTGAAAATCTCCAAATTAGTTTTAGGTCCCAGATAACTAACTGTGAGATAGTGATAACTGAACTGACCATTTAACTTTGGTTTTTGCATTGGAATATTAACTTTATGTCGTGTTATCATAAAAGAGCTTGAGTTTCTCATTTCGTTGCTCTCTTGACATTTGAACTTTATGCTTTAATTGACTCAATAAAAGTCTGAAACTTGACCTCACAGTGAACGTTCAACCAGCTCAGCCCACACAGGGTTGAATCAGAGGTCCTTGAGAGCTAACTTTAGGTGTGGGGAGTGTTAGCGGCATGGATAGCATCACCGCTGTGTGTTATGACTCAACAAAGACAGAAACACAGCAGAAAGTCTGAGCTCAGTGTTTATCTGTGAGGGGTTCGTTTAAACGAGGGTTTTCTTCTTGTCTCGTCCATTCAGCGTCGGTCGGAGCCCTCGGGCAGCTCCACCACATGCCATCCGCGCTTATTATCTGGGATTGCATGTTTGTTTCGGTTCGGATCGTACATTATATCACTAATACCCACACAGGAATGCCTTGCTGTGATTATGGGTACGTTTGTGATGTAATATCGGACTGTTGGCAGCGCTAAACAAACCATAATCGCTCAGAAAAATGCCACTGACAGATTTCATGTGTTTTTCAAGACAAACGCTGAATGGACAGATTACAGTTTGTTCTTTACTCCGACCCGTGGAATCCCTGGTTTCATCTCATTTCACTGCAGATTGAATTAACTTTAGAACAGTTGACCCCTTGAATTCAGGATAAATCACATATCTGCAACCAAAAAGAGTTTAGCTGCAGGTAGAAAAACTAAAGCAAACAAAAACGCCAGATTTTATTGTCACCAATGAATGTTTACCCTAAAAAAAAAAAAAAAAACATTTTCAGGGCTCAATATCTACAGAAATAAAACTTGCAGATCAGAATGATTGAATAGATCCAACAAAGGACACATTTGTAATTATTGGTCCTTCAAAATGGAAAAAAGTGCAAAATATTCAAACCAGGTTAGTGTTGTGTCCCCATAAAGTTCCTGTAAGTGTCTATAAATGAATGGATCCATATCTCTACTAAAATCCAGTCTTTGGTCGACATCTCACCAACTGTTGAGGCTCTAACATCAGTAGAATCTGATGGGTGGCAGGTATAGCACCAAAAAAATGTCAAATTACACATAATTTCCAGGATTACTCAAAAATTTGAATTGAACGTTGTGTTGTGGCCCCAGAAAGTTCCTGTAAGTGTCAATGTGTATCTGGACAGGAACATTCACTGAGGCCGAATGAGCTTCATATGTTGTTAAATTTCCACATGAAGACAACATTTAAGCAGCTTATAACTCTGCACATATAATACCAACATCTAGACCTCTATGAACATCTAGACCTCTATGAACATCTAGACCTCTATGAACATCTGGACCTCTATGAACATCTAGACCTCTATGAACACCTAGACCTCTATGAACATCTAGACCTCTATGAACATCTAGACCTCTATGAACATCTAGACCTCTATGAACATCTGGACCTCTATGAACATCTGGACCTCTATGAACATCTGGACCTCTATGAACACCTGGACCTCTATGAACACCTGGACCTCTATGAACATCTAGACCTCTATGAACATCCTAGACCTCTATGAACACCTAGACCTCTATGAACATCTAGACCTCTATGAACATCTAGACCTCTATGAACACCTAGACCTCTATGAACATCTAGACCTCTATGAACATCTAGACCTCTATGAACATCTAGACCTCTATGAACATCTGGACCTCTATGAACATCTGGACCTCTATGAACATCTGGACCTCTATGAACACCTGGACCTCTATGAACATCTAGACCTCTATGAACATCTAGACCTCTATGAACATCTGGACCTCTATGAACATCTGGACCTCTATGAACATCTTGACCTCTATGAACATCTAGACCTCTATGAACATCTGGACCTCTATGAACACCTGGACCTCTATGAACATCTGGACCTCTATGAACATCTGGACCTCTATGAACATCTGGACCTCTATGAACATCTAGACCTCTATGAACATCTAGACCTCTATGGACATCTCGACCTCTATGAACATCTAGACCTCTATGAACATCTGGACCTCTATGAACATCTGGACCTCTATGAACATCTGGACCTCTATGAACATCTAGACCTCTATGAACATCTAGACCTCTATGAACATCTAGACCTCTATGAACACCTAGACCTCTATGAACACCAGTTTCTGTTTCCTACCAACGAATCCACATCAACATTTAGTCTAAATATCTAAAAACTGGAACCTTGTCTTGTCAGACTTTAACACATCAGATTCTACTGATGATGGAGCCTCAACAGTTGGTGAAACGTGGACCAAAGACTGTATTTTAGTAGAAACATGAATCCATCCATTTATAGACACTTACAGGAACTTTATGGAGACACACCACCCTCAGTTGAACATTTTAAGCCACAATACCAACCTTGACTAAAAAAAGTTTGCACTTTTTTCCATTGTCAGTGGCCAAAAATTATTAATTATTGTTAATTTGGACAATATTGAGTAATTTTAGACACACTTTTGAGTCATTTTGTGCAGATTTGGAACAATTTTCAGTTATTTTGAACAATTTTAGGTCATTCTTGGACACGTTTTGGACATTTTTGAGCCATTTTTTAATCATTTCTAAGCCATTTATGGTTTAATTTTTATCATGTTTGAATCACTTTTGCAGAATTTTAAGGCATTTTGGACACAATTCAAGTCATTAAGGAAAATTATGGGATATTTTGGGACTTGGAACTGGAACCTCGTCTTGTCAAACTTTACACACATCATATATATATATATATATATATATACATACATACATATATATATATATATATATATATATATATATATATATATATATATATATATATATATATATATATATATATATATATATATATATATATATATATATGTATGTTTACAGGAACTTTCTGGAGACACCATACCTCCAAAGTCTAGAAATTTTGTCCTGTTTCATATTTTCAACAATCCAACAAACTCTATGTAAAGTTCTTTAATCTAAATGTGTTCCTTGGAGCAGCAGCAGTTTTAACACACCCATAATTAGTATTTCCTGTTTTATCTGTTGTGCAATGTCTTCTATAGGCATTAATGTGTCTAACGGTAATAAGGTGATATATTCAGCTCTGTCATCCTGCTGCAGACGGACTGCTGTTGTTTAGTTCCTTCAAGGTTTTCCTTTCTTCAGAAGAGAAACACTGGTGTGGGAGTTTAGATGCTGGAGATAGAGCAGCTCTGATTCACAGATTGAACAGATTCATGGCTCAGATTGGAGTCGAGTCACTCCTGAACGCCTGTCGCTAACCTCATCTGCTCCGTTACAAGCCCTGACCTCCCGGCTAAAGTTTCCCCTGGATGGGCCGATTAGGCGGAGCTCAGCCCGTTAACGCCGTCATGTGTGTAACTGAGATAATTACCACTTTGGTGTGTTTCATTGTATAAGCACAGGCACCTTATCTTTACATTCCACCGCCGTGTCCGTGTAAGCTTTTAACGCTTACCACTCACCTCTGTTAGCCTCTGTGGAGACGCCCGGAGTGTCAGCGTGGACAGATAAACACCGTGTGTGAATGATGATGTGCTGCAAGTGAACATATTTTCAATTTCCTGTGACCCCGGAGTAACCTGTCACAGCTGAGGTGTTTAACTTTGGCTTTACGGGGCTTAGAGGGAAGGAGAGGAGAGAGGGAAAGGAGGCGGTTAGGAAAGAGGGGAGAGGACTCTAACTTGTCCAGAATGATTCAAACCTGTCCA